>NW_014577131.1:801091-815517 GCF_000485595.1 Priapulus caudatus | reverse complement strand
AACCCAGTGTTACTCCCTACGACAGACAGTGCACCCTAACCCCAACACCTAACCTCAGTTACTCCTACGACAGACAGTACACCCTAACCCCCCAACCACCTACCTCAGTTACTCCCTACGACAGACAGTACACCCTGACCCTAACCCACATACCTCAGTTACTCCCTACGACAGACAGTGCACCCTGACCCCAACCACCTAACCTCAGTTACTCCCTACGACAGAGAGTACACCCTAACCCCCAACCACCTAACTCAGTTACTCCCTACGGACAGACAGTACACCCTGACCCCCCCCCACCCCCAACCACATAACCTCAGTTACTCCCTACGACAGACAGTGCACCCTGACCCCCAACCACCTAACCTCAGTTACTCCCTAGACAGACAGTACACCCTGACCCCCAACCACATAACCTCAGTTATCCCTACGACAGACAGTACACCCTGACCCCCCCCACCCCAACCACATAACCTCAGTTACTCCCTACTACAGACAGTACACCCTGACCCACCACCTAAACCTCAGTTACTCCCTACTACAGACAGTGCATCCTGATCCCAAACCCCCTCAAGTCACCCTAACACCAACCCGCGTACCTTTGCCAGTGCGTTTTGCTGATGGAATGCCGAGATTCGACGCGATGAGCACCGTCAGCGCTAGGATACCCCGAGCTTACAACTGATTTACTTGGACTGCGGATTTCAATTAGACATTTCTTAGTAACCAGCAGTGATATTGGACAAACTAATACGCGTTTGGCTATAAGGTAATGTACTTATTAACTACACAAGGTGCCAGTTACTCTAGCATTCGTTAAAATTGCATAATCGATGGGCCTATTATGCCTTTAATTATAATCTCACCTATAATTTATACATATTTAATCTGATATTAATACATATTTAGTCTGATAGCACAGCTGCCACATGGCTATATATACAGTGTAACTGTATGACTATGGCACATTCGACAGGGTAGTTATTTCAGTCACACATACTCGTATATACGAATGTTTGCAATTTTTGCAGGCAGGTTAAGATACCGAAGATAATTGTAAGATCCAATGGCAGATAGGATCCAATTGACGGCCCTGTAAAATTTAGTTTTCATTGGCGAAGAAAGTGCTATGTATAGATCAACTGAGCTAACTAGGTAGGCGGATTGTTGACGGCCTTGCACGAAACCATGAAACTAGACAAAAACTAATTAACAACATTCCAATAATGGAAACACAGATTATCCGACACAACCCCAGCTACAGATATATGGCTGCAAATAATATATTCGAAGTATTTTTAACACTTGACGTTGTCTGCAAAAATAGCTGCAATGCCAAAATAGTAGCATTTTCTTGAAAAATCTGTTTTGCAATTTTAGTATCGTTTGCTGCCAAGACGAGTGGCTGCCAAGCAGTTTCAAAAAAAGGCTAAAGTACTTAGTAATAGTACTTATATATATCAGTAGGTGACATTTCAATCTTATTGTTAAGCACACAAATTAATATTAGACCCATTTCAACTATACGAATTATGAACATATGATCTATTTCATCTAACCTTTATGCAATCTTCAAGTAATTAGTAGTAACACAAACATACCCATACAATTGCATAGATACGTTGACGGCATGACACATAGTGGTAAAGGTGTCTAGTATATAATTAAGCAATATATAATGCAGCAAAATTCCATATGGCTAATCCTGCAGCTTGGATAATAACAGCTCCCCGACTTCACGCCTTATAGTACTAGTACTGTGAAAATACCAGCCAAACTTTGAACTCGGGTTTTTTACAAACTAATCTTAGCACCACGGCAGCAGCACTAAACAGCACTTCTAGCTAACACATTTAGTAAGCTAATCATTCGGTAATAATGACAGCATATATGAATATATATGAGTTTCTCATATACGTAACTTAGTAACGTATGTAATCAAGGCAGATTTGCACTAGAACGGGGACACTTTGTGGAAACTAAAGATGGGAAATATATAATAGCGATGCTTCCACAAAAAGTCAATTACTTAGAAACTATGCTGTTGGAGTCTCAGTAATACTGCAATAAGAAAGAAAAAAAAGAACTGCTAAAAAGGTTGCTGCATGCACGACTCCTGCATCACGTCTGCATAACTTAAACTATAAAGTCCGCTGTAGCAGTTATTCTGGCACCGTTCCAGCAACGCGAGCAGTGCACCGCCACAATCGCGTTCCGATGTTTCGACGGCGCCGACATACGCACCTTTTTGGTTTTCGTGTCGGGACTAGCCTTGGCGAGCGCGAGAAGATTAGTTCCCGATCCGGTCCGACTCGGTACCGCGCTACCTGCCGGCGTCTGCCCAGGTGTCGCGCCGGGCGTGGCGCCAGGTGTGGTGCCCGGGGTCGTGCCCCTGCTACCTGGAAAGATGAAGCAAAGGCACCATCGTCATTCGACGCTCTACCGTCGGCCGCTCGCTTCGTAAGCGTAATCCCCCTCCCCCCGTGTGTCGACAGACCTCCATCATCCGCCGTTCCCCATTTAGACGTTCTCTCTCTCTCTCGCGCGCGCGTGCGAGGGCATGCACTAGCCACGTGCCGCCGGCTAGAACACCACGGCAAGCACTTTCCGTGCACTGCCGAGGAAAAATCGCCCCCCCCCGCTAACAGTGTATTCCCCACCCGCCCCCGCCCAGTGTTTGTTCGCGTTGTTATCCCCGCCGTATTTACGATGGTGAAACTTGTAAGCCGGCGCGTGCACGTGCGCGGACAGACGGACGAGCGAGCGTGGCTAATCGTGTTGTAACGCCAGTACGGAAGCTATAATAGCACACACCGGCTGACGCTGTGACTCGATCTTGAGAGAACTTCAAACACGAATACAATTTATATTAGGGTGAATGAATTATATAGGTTTAGAAGCAGTGACGGCGACATAACGACGGCTGGCTGCAATGAGCTGTGAAGAAACAATAAACAACCATGCCACCACATGTCTAGCCTAACACCCACCAACCATCCACCAATGCACATAATGGCAACGAGACCTTTACAGCGTGTACATAAGAAAAACGAAAACTCACGTTAAAACAACGCAACACGTCGAATTACAGTAACTTACATTTTCGATTTGCATGTCATTGCCAACCACTAGCTAACCTGCGCGTGGAGTTTACATTTGAGAATAGATAACTTGTACATGACAAAACCCAAAACTTCACCCAGCTTGTGCACATGTGCAAGGCATGATCGTCTGCTATCATTTTCAAAATATTGTTCACTTTGGATATCAAGTAGTTACAATCAGTTGGACTTTGCAGTACATCGAAATCCACGCAGGCAACGGTCGAAAGTTTATAATTAGATAGGTGACATCTCTACCCTAAGCTGACAACGGTATAGCACTACGTGATGACGATCCTTAATTATATAAACACACGGTAAACGTGAACGTTGAGCCTGGAACATCACGAGGTGGTGGCAGTTAGGAATCTTAGGATAGTGGTGAGTCACTGGTGACTGTAACAGATATTTGCTTAAAGTCTGTACACCCGATGTAATACTACTGGTAAACACCACTGAACATTGCTGACATATCCACACCCGCTTAGCTCAATACAATACACCCACACATCGTTTTGGCGACACAGTGGACATTACTACAGTCACTGACAGTGACTGCTGTGTCAACGTACCCACAACTAGTCTTACCATTCAGCCAGCCCTTCAACAGTGAAGGCACCAAACCTATATGTAGATGTGAAATATATATATATGCAAACTTTCAAACAAAATCGGATTACTAGGAAGATGAGCATAAGCTATACTAATGCAAGGTGGATCATGATCGAATAACACAATTATACCATAAAACTAGTTCCCGTTTGAAACAGGTGATAATGAAATATGTTAGCGCCTTTATAAGAGCTTTAAGATATAAATCCATCATGAGTACGCGCTTGGAAAAAATCCCGACTTTTATAAGCATAATAAATTCACAAAGAATCCAATTACAATCGGCACAGCCCACTTATGTAACCTCGTAACCTTGTAAATATCAGTCTTCAAAGTCCAAGGGACTATATCGAAGACGGAAAGAGACAAAGTTGATCAAATACACAGATCAATACTGTGGATATCTATTAACTGTCGACGCACTGCTACGCAAACAGGTGTGTACACCACCGCACACACTCATACCGTAAGCTGGGATGGGAAACTATTTTTTAGTATCATTAATCAGTTCGGCGTGGGTGTTTGCCAATAACATAGAAAGCTACTTACATGCTTGTAGGAGCGGCACTTTAGATTCACTGTTGGGAATGTTCAATCCGTTTGCCTTTGCCATGTTTGGTGTTTTGACATTGCCATCCTCGTACAAAGGTGCCAACTGCAAACAAACATGGCCACAATGCAATAGACATAGCATACTCACAACCCAAATCGTGAATGATCAAAAGACAAGAGATGGAGAAATTTCTATCTATGAAGAGAATGGAGAAACACTTTCTATGGTAATACAATCAACAATCTCAAATAAATAAATTATCTTGAATTATCAAGGACGTACCACCCATTTTGGGTGCCACACTTGATATTGTCATCTCATCACATCAGAATGGCATATAACTAATAAACCTCTATATCATCATTAAATCATGAAACAGTTATCCAATTGTTAAAATCAAATGTCTATCCAGGGTTGGGACCTACATATCGATATACGTATCGTATCGTGACCTATGTATCGTAACCCCAGCGTATCGCCACACCTCTTGACCCTGGCCTAAGCCGCCGCTCACCTTGGCCTTGTTGCCTCGACCCTTGTCGCCCGGGTTGGCCCCACCGAGATACATATCGTATCGTGACCTCTGTATCGTATTGTGACCTACGTATCGTATTGTGACCTACGTAACGTATCGTGACCTACGTTACGTATCGTGACCTACGTATCGTATCGTGACCTCTGTATCGTATCGTGACCTACGTATCATATTGTGACCTACGTATCATATCGTGACCCACGTATCGTATCGTGACCTACGTATCGTATCGTGACCCACGTCTCATATCGTGACCCTAGAATCGTCACACCTCTCGCGTCGCTCACCTTGCCCTTGTCGCCAGGGTTGGCGCCGATGCTGAAGGTCACGCACGACTTCTTGAGGTCGATGCTCTCACGGCTGCCCCGGCTGTCGGTCAGCGAGCCGGCGTCGCCGTCCGCGCCGTCGGCCGTCGTGAACTCGTTGCACTCGCTCTCGCGCCGCTTCCTCTCCTCCTTCAGCTTCACCTTGACGGCGTCCAGCGACTCCTTGTGCGTCAGCATCCCTGCAACGGCGACCGCGAAGCGTGAATCGTGACGGCGCGCGCCAGTCGAGCGGTAGCAACGCTCCCCCGGGGCCTTCACTCGTGCGGCAGGCGACACACAAGAATCGGCGTCGTCGGTGGGGGCCACACGCGTGAGTAACTAATAAATACACAACTAATAAATAAGCAACGAAAGCCGACCGCTACCGGACGTGAACGAGCAAGAACGCGACGAAAATCCTCGAACCAAAAGTAGTAACACACGCTTCGCTCAGCGGTCGAAACCCTGTCTGGAGCCTTCACACGTGCAGGTGATGGCCGTCGCATGCGCAAGAATTAAGAATCAAGATCAAGATTAAATTGAGAATCAAGAATTAGAACCACTACGACTACTGGACTAACTCTGTAAGCACCGACGGCATGACTCGATCCACGACAAGATCTCGCAACACTTCAGCATAGCACAGCGCGGTTAGGCCACAATTAAAAAAATCATTGTTTGCCCTCACCCGACCCAGGCTGAAAAGTTTGGGTAGGTAGGTACAGGTAGGCGTTTTTTTTTTTTTTACAAATTCAGCATGGTGTCTACACGCTCGGGTGTGCTTGTGTGGAGATACCTTTTATGTTGAATGTTTGTTTTGCTTGGCACATATAATGTATTACCTACAGATTTATATAATGTACAGTGATACAATTTGTAAAAATGAAATTTTTTTTTGTAAAGATCAATCAATTTTCTTGAGTCGGCCCCTTTTCGGCAGGTCGGTCGGGTGAGGGTCAAACAAACAATATTTTTATTATGGCCTTATACCTAGTGCCAAATCACGCTTATCAAACCGTACAAACCTTCGGTCATGTTCGGTTGCGGCGGCGGCGGCAGGATCTTGTTTCCGTTCTCGACGTCGTTCGTCACGAGGCTGATCTCCATCATCGGACTCATCGGCTGAAACGCCACCTCCCCTGCAACAGGCGTAAACAACAATCAAAACCACGTATACCGTTACGTTCGTTGTTGTCCGGCACGTCGTCAGAAGCCACGCACTAATGACGATGAAAAGAGCGATGAGAACGTACGGTATCCCAGGGGTAGAAATGAACTTTTGAACAACTAGGGAGTCCAACAGACTCCCTACCCTCAAAAAGAGGGAGTCCGCAGCAAAATGAGGGAGTCCGCAGCAAAATGAGGGAGTCCGCAGTCTGAGGTTCAAAATTAAAGATATTAAAAATAAATCATGTGCTTATTTTTAAGATTCATGGAGTTGCACGTCTGCAAAATTTTCTTTGGACATTAGCTGAAAAAATACAGTAATTCCGCGAGGCTGTGCTCTGGAACGAACTAGTTGGTATGGCAGAATATTCAGCGAGTCACACAGACTCCTGCATATGTCAAATCAGGGAGTCAGACAGTAAATCAGGGAGTATTTGACTTCGGACTCCCGTTAATTTCGCACCCTCGTTATTCAACTATATTTTACCCTATTACGTCGCCGGCTGCATTTGCAGCATTAGTGCCGGCTGGGAAAACAAATCACTAGTAACGTAAATCGTCACTCAGATGTACTCGAAACGCGAATAACATGTGATTTTTACAAGTATAAATTGGAAATATTTGACACCAAAAAAGGTAAAAAGTTTCATGAACTGCGATGTACATATATCCAGACAGACAGGAATGCATGGAAGTATTGCTTTCATTATCAGAGAGAGCAGGAAACACACGTACACACTAAATAATTTCTGTCCATCACTAGATAATTCGCTGCCGCAATCAGTTCTAGCTCAGAGTCTATAAAAAATGCAATGCATTATACAGAGCTTTCAGAAAAGTGAGATATTACAGGAGTCAGTGGAATCTGCCCTAAAACGAATCCTGCCATGACGAAAGTTGAAATTAATTTTATTCCAATCTCTCAGTGCATAATTTATAAATTCAGAAATCAGAATCTCTGGTTACCCATCTCATGAGCATAGATGCACCGTGCAAACACTTTGGTAATTACATTTACATACATCGAACTGAATGGCATTTATCTAGAAATTTATCGAGGAATTAGCAAGTGTGTGCTCTAAGAATCCGCAAATTGCCACGTAATCTCAGAAGAGCAACTCTGGACGAGTCTGATAACAGACGCACGCGGGCGGATATTTCAACGCACGGCGACAGATGCACCCCCCTCCGCTCTCGCTAACCCAACTAAAAAATCGCAAGATCAATCTGCAGAGACGAGTAGGAGAGAGAGAGAGAGAGAGAGAGAGAGAGAGAGAGAGAGAGAGAGAGAGAGAGAGAGAGAGAGACGAGACAGCAGAGACGAGCAGAGCAGGAGAGAGAGAGAGAGAGAGAGAGAGAGAGAGAGAGAAAGAGAGAGACTAGCGGCAGAGACAGGAGGATCTTGCCTACGAAGGCGAACACCCGTAGAGGATGCACGCACACAGTACCGATCTCATCTCCAAGGCTTCACAAGGTCACACATTGCAGTCAGCGCCTTTCTCTAGTGCTGTTCTCTAGCGCAGTTCACTAAGGTGATTAGCGCAGTTGTTAATTAGGCAGCAGCGCACGCAGGCCGCGACGACGAGCTGCCGGCAATCGTGTGCCGCGCGCGACCCATTCCGCGCGCCAATCTACATTTACAAAGGAATACCCGGCTGCGGATACGCGCAGCATCGCACCCGCAAGGTGACCTGCAAACCGACACGCAAGCGCGCGAGGCAAGAAGAGCATTCCACGCGCCACGCGTACTGCGCCGCTGTACTTGCGGCTGGAAGCACGGCGCACGTTTTTCACGCGGTGCGCCGAAAACCCCTCAGACGACCGCGAGCGCCGCCTACAGCCGCACTGCCGGCGGCGGGGCGCCCCCTACATCTGCGCTTCTTACGCTACGCGAGCGCCCCCTACATCTGCGCTGCTTACGCTACGAGCGCGCGCCCTCGTAACTTTCCGGCGATCGAGCGATCGGCACGGCCTACTCGCGAAAGCACTCCCCTGTGTGTGCACTGCCCGCAGCATCCGCACCCCAACGTCAACAGCACTGCATCTGCACGGTTATCCCACGCTGCGTCTTCCGTCTGCTGCGTTCGCCCCTCACTCCTCAAGACCTCGCGTCTTACGTCTTAGTACTCGAGGATTCGAATAAAAAAAATCATTTTTTAAAAGGGGAAATCATGGGGAAGTCGGTGGGGAGCCAAGTATTCACGCATTTTATCATTAAATCTAATACAATTGTGTTTTACTTGTTGATGATGCAGGATAGGATAAGATAGGATATAAGATTACGACTGAACATATATAAACACAAGTGAATACAGTGCTTTGGACAGAGAAGAATCTGATTAAATAAAGATACTGTTGAGAGTTGAAATACAGATTTTACATTCTTAATCTTACTTTAATTATTTTTATTTTATTTTTATTTTAAACCCCCCTAAACTTTTCTCATCGAATTTACACGTTTCACAAAATCGACCCCAGGGACTGTCAAATCCGAGAAATTTCCAAGATGAGTTGGATCTGAGGAAAATTCTCGTCCCTGAGTACTGCTCACGACACCGATGACGACGATGCGCGCGCACTTACTGCGAATCTTGCGCCGCTGCCACGGGACGACGAAGAAGTGAACAGCGATGCAGACGATGATGCCTCCGCCGATGCTGAGGATGATGCATCCGTAGAGCGGGATGCGGTCGAAACGAAGCACTGAAACAAACAATAACATCGCTAGTGAATCGTCGTTAGTGAATCGTTAGTGCAACCTCACCAGTGGTGGCACGATTCATTGATGTATACGAACCCACGACGATACGTGTATCGATACGCCCGACTATTCGCGATACACAAACCACGATTCAACAATTTGCGATACACGCATTGATACTTTTGATTATTAGCAATGCACATATTGATTATACGTCTGGCTATTCGCGATACACGTATTGATACGTTTGACTATTCGCAATACACGTATCGATACGCCAAACTATTCACGATACACGTATCGATACGACCAACTATTCGCGATACACGTATCGATACGCCCAACTATTCGCGATACACGTATCGATACGCCCAACTATTCGCGATACACGTATCGATACGCCAAACTATTTGCGATACAAGTATCGATACGTCTGACTTTTCGCGATACACATATCGATACTCATATCATACCAAATAAAATCCTTATCATTTAGTAACGTAGCTTCATCAGAAAGCAAAAGCAAGACACGAATCACAGCTCAGTAGCAGTTGTTTACCCAGCACTCCACGTCACTGATTTGCAAGCATTCACTCGATTGGTAGAGCACCAGTATAGTTTGCTAGGTAGTTTCTCTTGAAAGTATCACGATACGTATCCTAGGCTAACGTGAAAGGCGTATTGTGGTACGTATCGTCCCACCCCTAAACATTACTGTTAGGCTAGTTACACAATCAACGGTCAAATCTGAATACATACACATCGATTTGCAATGAACTGAACAAATACAGCTTTAAATCACCCTACATCATTATTATGCTCCCGACGACTCGAGTAAATAACCTTACATTTGATATCGAAAGCATCCGAATTTTACATTAATTCAAACATGCAATATGTAACTTGTAAGTGCCTTGGCACGCAGAATGGAAAGTCTCATGTAAACATTTCCTGATCTCGATTATAACCATTTCAGTTCCAGCGCTGGCCAGCCGATGGTCAGCCGGCAATAGAAACATGAATGTTCAAAGGGTACATTGCCGCCAAAACACTTAAAAAATCTTCTAATCTAAGTAAAACAATACTTCAGATGCACTCTCATACCTCTCACAAATATACTGGTGAACGTGCAGTAAACCTGCCTCAAAATTGGACTTCATTTCACTGTTAGCGCACACGAATCCTCACAGAATAAGAAAAAAGCTTAGTCGAGTTGCTTGCTTCTCTTCGTTGACCTTTGACCGCATGCAAACTTCGCGATTCACTTGGCCTGCCAATGCTGCTCACTTCAGGATATTGTGACTTACGACAGAAGTCGACTCCACGCAAGTCGTTTTTCAAATCATAACTGTAACGCTAGACAATAAATGATCGAAACAGACACTGAAACACAGAACCGATTTTATCAGGCCCGTGCGGATGTTTTAAGTGAGCTATTTACTATCACTCCTAGTGGCTAGGCCACTACTACACACGCACACACCTACTTTGAACACGAAAACTTACTCGGTGGTCCTTTGTAGAATACAGAAAAGAGGTTAATCACCAGGGTCAGGCCATAGAAGAACGGTATGAACCTCAGGCCACTCTCCAACGGGTCGTGCTGAAAAAGCAAGACAAGTAAATGCAACTGACACATCCTAGAATCATCTAACCTATCAAGTTATACTCGCCGTGAGTGGGCACTCTCAACTAAACAGGCTTCCTAGTAAACACCTGTATAGAACAACACGAGAATACGTTTAAATAAAATACGCCATGATTGTGCGAAATGATGTTCTCTCACAAGTAGCGATTAAAGCGAATTGCTCACAGCATTGTTCTGAGATTCGAGATATGACAGTAAGTATAAATACGCAGTAAAATAGGTAATACTGGAAGTTCTACAGAGGCTCATGAAGGATGAGTCTGTTGACAGCGAAAGTGATCGCTATTGTGTATAAGAAATCATTATTCTTAGCCCATAGTCAGCATGGATTACAGCAGCTGCTCAGGACTGTAGTTAGTTAACACCAACCAACTTCTGCTGCGATTCCAAAACAATCAAATATTGTTTAGATGTTATGGTGGGAGAAAAGCGATTAAAGATTGGGAGAAAGGTCTAGACACTTTGAGGATAGCAGGATATATTGCACGAATCTTGGGCAGTTGGGCCACGCTACAGCTTTGTTCGTACTTCCTTTTTCTCATGTTCTACATATTTAACATTTCAAATAAACCTCGCTTCCAAATCAAATACCAATATCCGCACACTTCCCCATCTATTTGTTCATGCATTTTAAAATTCATTCTCACGTATTCGTTTATTCAGTTGTTCGTTGATACCATTTTTAACCCTCGCCAAAATCCTCCTAATTTAGCCAATTGATTCAGGTAAAAACTTTATGTTCACACATGCTTTGCTCTGATCCGTACGGTTTTCCAGGTGGCTGTAATGCTGTTACGGGTGGCCAGATCAAAGCTCATGCAGTACAGTATCCCGTTTCCTTGACGCTTCCGTCACAGAAATCGGTACCACTGGTTCATCTGAATGTCAACATGGCCAGCTCCAGTACCAATCGGGCCACACTCGTGTGGTGTGTGTGCGGCAGCGTGCGTGCGTGCGTGCGTGCGTGCGGGTGCGTATGTACACACATTTGACAGATGCCACACTCGATCTCTCGGCAAGACAGGAACGGAGCCAAATTAAACAACCAGAATTCTGCAAATGAAGTCCTCCCTTGATAAAACCGTGTGTGGACAGCACACACACAGGCATACAACCCTAAATTGTAGGCACAAACACAGAGAAAAAAAGCCAAAAAAGTCAATCTGAACATACGGATTTTGACATATACCAGTTTACAGTATCAAAATAGATACAAAAAACAAAGGAAGGGAACAAGCATGCAACACATTTTATTAAACTACAACACAACCCAACAAACTTAGCTAAAAATTAGAGCTTAGTTCATATCTAAGCAAATACACTCAAAATGCCATGCTAAACCAATAAATGATCTGCAGACAAATGAGATGAACTTTTTATTACTACAGTATACTCTCCTATTATTCCTATGCTGTAGATAGCTTGCACTGGCACGAATTCCGGTTTATTTTTTTCCGCCTTTTTTTTAAACACGGTGCAGAACCCGGAATAGCTAACAGCAAGTGCACGAGTTTCATTAAAAACCACCTACGTACTGCCATAGGCCTTGCATATTACACCACAGCCTCTAACAAGGTTTCTAATTAGAAGCTGTCAGAGATTGTAGGGTAGACCGAATTAGAACAGTAGCTATAGGAGCATCTCTGTCTTGCACAGCCGGAGGTCCCATTAGATAGTAGCTACTGTAGGTTGCCTGTGTGTTTGGGTGATACACGGCCGTTGTCATTCGTTTCAATTTAAACTGAATATATCAGCCAATTCTTGGCAATCATGCTCATTACGTTTCCTACATTCCTTCTCTAAAGTTAATTAAATCCAAGCTATTTCTACGCATGAACCTAAGCCATGTACTAACAGCCACGCTCGTAGCATTGCATCGAATAAATGTGTTTCTAACACAAGTATCGTCAAATGGATAAATGTCTGATGGTAGCTATATTCATCCATCCATCTCTCCCACCATTCATCCACCTATCCCCTCCCCCAAATTCACCATCCATCCATCCATCCATCCATCCATCCATCCATCCATCATACAGCATTTTCTACGTTCTTGCACTACTGACTAGAAACTAGCATGGCAGTATAGCATACAGTACGTTAGTATATTGTCGACAGGAAAGTGTAGTCAAATACAGAACCTTACAGAATTTATCACAATTAGTGCAGCAATCAGTGAAATACTAATTAAGCCCTGACGTTACATGAATGAAAAGCATTCGGAATACTTGCAATTATTAACCCTCCACCATTGAAGCATCATATAGTAATAAATTATGATAATTTACTCTACATTGGCTAGCAACAAATCTAACCACGTTTTACTCATCCGATTTAAATCTATCCACCTAAAACATAAATGAATCTACTATAAACTTAAATAGAAAAACATTAAAAAAACAGCGACCCATTCCCCATCACTACTAGCAACACTACATCGCCGCATGCAGGTTTCACCCAAACATATTTTGCAGTATATTGACGTCATGGGCATCATTCATCCATAACCACAGTGATCTAATGTCATGTACAATCATGCAGTCAGTAAACAACAGCGAACTTGACGTCACGCTGACACTGTTGTTTTGTGGGCGGCTGGTACTGCGGTTGCTGCTTGCCTCACCCTTCAATAGTGAAAGCAACTTGAACTAGAATTAATTCTCTTCATATCAGCAGGAAACCTAATGAAACTTCTACCAAGTGCTGCTATTATCAAGCATATATATATGTATATATATGCATATATGTATAAATGCATATATTCATGATATATTTGTTCAAATGACTTCGAAAGTGGAATCGTCGTTATACGCGCTGATATATTCGTGACGCAGTAACCCACGTGTACGCAAATAACCTAATCCTGGGCCATGCATCACTGCACCAGACCACACCACTATATATGGTGACGCACGATGTCATGACGACACGTACGACGTCACGATGACAGGAACGCCACATTCGCAGAATATATATCACGGTTTCGCACGCAATTGTGCTGACAGTACAGCGTTGCGTCACAGTAACGAACACTAGTAGTTCGGTTAGCCAAGGGCAGCATCATTATTCATCTGTATTCTGCAGCAGTCACGTATAGCTAGCTATAGATGCCAACGGGCAGACAGACAGACAGACACGTGCGCGCGTGCGCGTGTGATAATGAGGGAGCCCGAACACTGATACTTCTGTATTGACGAAGAATCCAAGTGCTGCTGGCTTATGGTGGCTATAAATATTACATCCACGGCTGCAAAGCAGCATGTCTGTCTGTCTGTGTGCGTGTGCGTGCGCGTGCGTGCGTGCACGCACGCACGCACGCACGCACGCACGCACGCACACACATACAACAAGCATCTCAGTCACACACTACAAGCAGAACATTCGACGCGTGAACAGCGATCTCACCGTAATCTGCATATATACATACAGCGCGACCCCCTCATTCACTTCACACACTACGAGCAATATCCCCCCTCCCATCCTCGCAGACTGTAGTAAACGAAGATGAAGAAGTGGTGGGTATCCTAGTTCGGATTGCCTTTGGTATTTTTAGCGGGACACCGTCGAGCCGATGTAATGCATATCCGTCAGTGCGCCCTACTTGACCCCCACCTCCCCCCGCATAGCTGCATGCATGCATATACCCTTCCTGCCTATATACAGCACAGGCACTTGGAACGTCTCAATAAACATGTAAACACGAAATGTATTTACTACCAAAGCCTCAATGTTTCTCTACTCAATAATAATTCTACAAACAACATGAATAAGGGGGAATAAACAAAAATATTCATGTTGTTTGTA
>NW_014577131.1:795491-800565 GCF_000485595.1 Priapulus caudatus | reverse complement strand
GTGAACAAACAACATGAATATTTTTGTTTATTCCCCCTTATTCATGTTGTTTGTAGAATTATTATTGAGTAGAGAAACATTAAGACTTTGGTAGTAAATACATTTCGTGTTTACATCTTTTTATTTTATTGAGACGTTCCAACTGCCTGCGATATACAGGGTGCGAAATTAACAGGAGTCCGGAGTCAAATACTCCCTGCCTTACTATCGGACTCCCTGATTTGACATATGCAGGAGTCCGTGTGACTCCCTAAAAATTCTGCCATACTAACTAGTTCGTTCCGGAGCACGGCCTCGCTGAATTACTGTATTTTTTCAGCTAATGTCCAAAGAAAATTTGGCAGGCGTGCAACTCCATGAATCTTAAAAATAAGCACATGCGTTATTGTTAATATCTTTAATTTTGAACCTCAGACTGCGGACTCCCTCTTTTTGAGAGTAGGGAGTCCGTTGGACTCCCTGCTTGTTCAAAAGTTAATTTCTACCCCTGTATATATATATATTTGTCTGAATCTCACTGACGACCCCCCAACGGAGTGCCACCCTCCCCCGAATAGCTGCGCATCTCCCGCCTATATATGTTTATCTGAATGTCTGACGAGTCACAACGTGAAGTGCCATGCACCCACCCCGGAATAGCTGCATGCATGCATACACTTCCCGTCTAGATAATATGAATCTCTGAAGACCCACAACATGGGAGCGTCCACAGGATGTGACTACACCGAATCCACGAATGTGTTAGGTTAGTGACGGGGGGGATCAGTCTATAATCCTACGGGTTGTTGGTCCTACAGGTTGTTGGTCCTACGGTTCGGGTCTATAATCCTACGATAGGATAATGACGACCAGTAGGACCAACAACCAGTAGGACCAACGACCCCTAGGACCAGTGACCCATAGGCCCAACGACCCGTAGGACCAACGCCCATAGGACCAGCGACCCGTAGGACCAATGACCCATAGGCCCAACGACCAGTAGGACCAACGACAAGTAGGACCAACGACCCGTAGGACCAACGCCCATAGGACCAGCGGACCGTAGGACCAGCGACCCATAGGACAAACGACCAGTAGGACCAACGACCCGTAGGTCCGACCAGCGATGTAGAACCAACGACCAGTAGGACCAACGACCAGTGGGACCAACGACACGTAGGACCAGCGATGTAGGACCAACGACCAGTGGGACCAATGACCCGTAGGACCAACGACCAGTAGGACCAACGACCTGTAGGACCAGCGATGTAGGACCAACGACCAGTGGGACCAATGACCTGTAGGACCAACGACCTGTAGGACCAACGACCAGTGGGACCAATGACCCGTAGGACCAACGACCAGTAGGACCAACGACCTGTAGGACCAGCAACCCGTAGGACCAACAACAAGTAGGACCAGCGACCTGTAGAACCAGCGACCAGTGGGACCAGCGATGTAGGACCAACGACCAGTAGGACCAACGACAAGTAGGACCAACGACAAGTAGGACCAACGACCCGTAGGACCAACGACCCATAGGACCAACGACCCGTAGGATAAGCGGACCGTAGGACCAACGACCCGTAGGACCAATGACCCGTAGGACCAACGACCCGTAGGACCAATGACCCATAGGCCCAACGACCCGTCGGAATACAGAACCTGAACCCCTGACAGTGAGGAGCCTGCAAGCTCACGTTGATACCATATATGTTCTGGAATGCAGTCTTTAAATAAATAAATAAATTAAATAATAAATATGCATCAATTACGCGGCTTATAATTGGGTCTGAAACTACGTACGATGCCGAGCGAAAGACGTTCGCATCAATAACAGCTTTCACACAATTTACGATGCACGAGTGGTCCCTTTGCATTGAACGTAGTACTGATCAAATTGCTCCAGCTCGGGGGCTTGCGTGTTCCGTGTTCGTATATTGCTCCATCATCAGCTACACTGTTCATTAAGTCCACAATTAAAAAAACATTTGTTTGCCCTCACCCAACCCAGGCTGAAAAGTTTGGGTAGGTACTAGGTAGGTAGGCTTTTGATTTTTTTTGACAGGGGTCTTTTTGACAAATTCAGCATGGTGTCTACACGCTCGGCCCGCTCGGGTGTGCTTGTGTGGAGATACCTTTTATGTTGAATGTTTGTTTTGCTTGGTACATATAATGTATCGCCTACAGAATTATGTAATGTACAGTGATACAATTTGTAAAAAAAAAAAAAAGAATGGGAAAGATCAATAAAAATGTTTGAGTCGGCCCCTTTTTGACGGGTCGGTCGGGTGAGGGCAAACAAACAATATTTTTATTATGGCCCTTTATTGCCTTATCATCATAGGCTCCCATTCTTCTGTGTACGGACAAGAAGACATCAAGACAATCCCAGTAATTAGCAAAAAAAACTCGCGCACGAATCATAGACTATACGACATGTAATGACGTAGTCATCCACCGTGAACATCAACAAGAATTACGTGGCGCTGTAAGCCCTTAAGTTTCCCTCTTGAAAGTGATTACGTCACCTTAAATAATAAAAGTAAAAAAACACATGTCCACTTTTTCACAAAATGTAAGTGATTCTGTTCACTTTTTATGGTTACATTGCTGCATTATACTTCCTATTTTGCGATTCCGTTCGATGTGAAGAAACACGTGTGACTCATACATAGTCAATAGCAAGCATTTAATGTCGTGATCAATACATCAAATCGCCCAGGTTTTTTATTTTTATTTTTTTAACTAGTTGAGAAACAATCTTATCAGGTGAGAATTTGAGGATACATTTAGTACTTACTTTTCATGTAAAAAAAATTGCAACAATTTTTTTTTAGAAATATACACCATAGAAAATTCATGACGTAGTCAAATGAAACTCGGCGAAAAACAATGAGCGACCAAAGAGAACAAAGATAAACCTTCCCGTGCGCACGCCCCACCCTCAGACCTTGTGTCTACTGACCGATATTTGCCCAGCATGCTACCCTACCGCCTGCCTCAAAAATCACGACGGATTTTGTTTTGTCACGATGATACAATGCGTGCGCGCAGCAGAAACAACAAGTAACCGTTAACTGGCCCCCACACCGCGACAACATTCCAGGTCGGTTACTCAAAATAAACCATTAAAAATTTAAGTGAGACGTAATTGGGATGCTCTCGGGAAAGAGACTTCTGGCTTCTCTCTGTTTGCACCTTTCTTCGTGTCTCTCACAACTGCAAGCACCGCCGCTCACGTTTGGCGTTGACTTAGCAGTCATTAGCAGGTACACTCAAAAGAAATCAACAAATTAAAAATCAAAAATTAAAAAATGACATCTCTCAAAAAAATTGAAGAAACAAATTTCGACAAGTTATGTCGCACCCATTAGCAAACACCTTACTGATTAATTACTACAGTATAAAAATTACCAAGGGTCTGTGCTGAATATGCTATATAAAATGACAAATAAAGCTGCCACATTGTTTCCAATCTCCTTGACGACACAATCCACCTTGAAATCGGCTGCGGCGCGTACAGCGATCACAGCCGACACGAGCTGATCACGTGACAGCGCATCGAACGCGTCGCAGGCAGTCGCGCAGAGCGCAGCACGATGCTAGCACGTGACGCGGTCGGCACAGCCGTCACAACCAGGAGTCGTGTACCGGGGAGAAATACACATTTTTCCGACAATAGCCGAACGATAGTAGGGCACAATTTCGGGATCGCTCGGGTCCATAATACACATGTGTACACATGTATACGCATTGTGTAGCCTAACCCTAATCCTAAAAAAAACATAAACAGATGGGATTCGAAACAACGATCTTTCAGACGTAACGACCGTGCTCTACGAGCTCGGCTATTCAGCATTATTGAAGATAGCACATGCCATATATATTCTAAATAAGCAAATACCCTGGTATGTGAAATGTGTATTTCTCCCTTGTGCAAAAATCCACAAGGAGCACGTTGTTGTTATTGTTGAAACACCACGTACGCCCGTTTCCCCCCCACCCCCCGTATGTGGGCAGCAGGCCCGTAGCCAGCTTTATAGTTATTGGGGGGGGGGGTTTGTTTTTCAATGTTGGGTATTTGCTCAGCAGGGGGTGTACAGGATTCGGTACCAGGGGGGGGGGTCTAACGCGTAACCAAAGTTGCGAAGGGGGGTCTGGGGGGCATCCCAAGAAATTTTTTAAAATTAGACACCCTCAGATGCGTTTTCTGCGTGAGCAAGGGTCCGGACTCCCTAGACCCCCCTGTACACGCCCCTGCTCGGGCGCGCGAAGCGAAGCCAGGCGAGGGAGCAAGCGACCGAAGCTGGGGGAAGGTGTGGGGAGGGGGGTGTTCACTGTTCACCCTCCGCACGATGGAGATTTTTGCAATTATTACACTAAAATGAGCGACCTGAGGTGAATTTCTTGCTAATTAAAAAAAAAAAAATTTTTTCTTGTGGGGGGCTCGTGGGGGGGGGGTCGTTCGACCCCCCGAACCCCACCTGGCTACGGGCCTGGGCAGTCGCAGAGTCGTTACAGCCAGCAAGTGCGTGTGCGTACGCGCGCACCAACAGCGTTTGTTATTGTTATTGTTGAAACAGCACGTAACCCGTTTCCCCCCCCCGTATGGTGGCAGTCGCAGAGTCGTTACAGCCAGCCAGGCGCGTGTGCGTACGGTGCGTACAACAGCGTTTGTTATTTTATTGTTGAAACACAGTACGCCGTTCCCAGCGCCCCCCCCACCCCGTATGTGGGCAGTGCAGAGTCGTTACAGCAGCAAGTGCGTCGTGCGCGCACAACAGCGTTTGTTGTTGTTGTTGTTGTTGTTGAAACACACGTATGCTCGTCTCCCCCGGCATATAGGGCATGGCGGTCATATAGATCTATTATGCATAGTATCAGGAGTGAATAATATATCAGGAATGTATAATATATCAGCAGGGGTAGAAATTAACTTTTGAACAAGGGAGTCTAACGGCTCTACACTCAAAAATAGGGAGTCCGCAGCAATATGAGGGAGTCCGCAGTCTGAGGTTTAAAATTAAAGATATTAACAATATAGCGCATGTGCTTATTTTTAATATTCTTGCAGTTGCACGTCTGTAATCCC
>NW_014577131.1:791998-793372 GCF_000485595.1 Priapulus caudatus | reverse complement strand
GGGCAACATTCTCTTCCAGTGTCATACACTGGGCAACATTCTCTCGCAGTGTCATACACTGGGCAACATTCTCTTCCCGTGTCAAACACGGAGCAACATTCTATTCCAGTGTCATACAACACGGGGCAACATTCTATTCCAGTGTCATACGCGGAGCAACATTCTATTCCAGTGTCATACACTGGGCAACATTCTCTTCCAGTGTCAATCACTGGGCAGCATTCTCTCCCAGTGTCATACACTGGACAACATTCTCTCCCAGTGTCATACACTGGACAACATTCTCTCCCAGTGTCATACACTGGACAACATTCTCTTCCAGAGTCAAACACGGAGCAACATTCTATTCCAGTGTCATATAACACGGGGCAACATTCTATTCCAGTGTCATACACTGGGCAACATTCTATTCCAGTGTCATACACTGGGCAACATTCTATTCCAGTGTCATACACTCCACCAATACAGTTATAATATATCAGTTACAGTGGCATGTATATATATATACCTTGTAGTGTGTAGTGTCATACACTGGGCAACATTCTCTTCCAGTGTCATACAACACGGGGCAACATTCTATTCCAGTGTCATACAACACGGAGCAACATTCTCTTCCAGTGTCAAACAACACGAGCAACATTCTATTCCAGTGTCATACAACACGAGGCAACACTCTATTCCAGTGCCAAACAACACAGAGCAACATTCGATTCCAGTGTCATACAACACCGAGCAACATTCTCGCTATTACTTACGGCTTTGAGGATGAATCGGTTGATCAGGTAGAACAAAGAGCAGGACACAAATCCAGACATCACCGGAGAGACGAACCATGATGCAACTGTAACCAAAAAACAAAATCATACACGTGATGCAGGGCCGTAGCTAGGAATTAATGTAATGGGGGGGGACACAAGATGAACGGGGGCTCGCTTCTAGGTGGGGGGGGGGGTACGCTCCCCCAGAAAATTTTGAAATATAGAAGCTCTGAAATGCCATTTCCAGCCATTTCAGGTAGGTTACTTACATACCTAAAACTCCCCAAACCATTTAGCGAGTATTTTCTAATCTTAAAGTTTTTTTTTGTTGGGGGGGGTGCAGCTGCCCCCCTGCTAGCTACGGCCCTGCTATGTTACGTTAGGCTATGTTTGTTATTCATGCCTAAACTTTATTAATGGTTTCGGATCATGATTAATTTTAGTGGGTCCTAATGAAAATCTCACTTCAGTGCTGGCAACGTGTAAAACGCAAATTTAACTAATTTAGTCTTGATTTGTTCATAGTTTACTTTACATGGGAGTGGAAAATTGAAAAAGTTAATAAATATTTTATATATGTAAAATAATTAATATATTAATTTTATATTTATAAATA
>NW_014577131.1:784162-791988 GCF_000485595.1 Priapulus caudatus | reverse complement strand
ACAGTTCTACCCCTGCTGGGGTATTACAGTCTGATTCGACTCTTCACAGGCGCCGGGCATTTTGAGATGAGCAACTTGTATTCCTGTATAATATAACAAAGATCCGCCTTTCCTGTGACTCGTCGATTTGCTTGTCACTCTGAACACTGCCATCCAAGAAGTCTACACGGCATCCCACGCTACATGACGATCGATAATCTAAAGATTTTATATGAACAGCGGGAATATATATATATATATATATATATATATAGCCGTGCACTATTTGTCTTCCACCTATAGCGCAGTCACGGTCCAGCAAAACGCAGTCTGCATTGACTCGTGGATTTGCAATCAATGAATCTTACATAACGATCGAGGAATATCTACACGTCAAATCTTCCATCCCGCGACTGCACAGGAAACAGCGAACAGCATTAATAACGCATCGTCAACAGCTGTCTATTCTGAGCTTACTGACGATGATATAGCAGCTACCGCCTGTATAGTATTATTTAGTAACGAATTCTGGCTTGGATTGGCTTGGATTTTGGCTGACTATCAAGTATCAACAGAAGCCACGAAATAAGAGCAATGTAAATTATTCTAGACGTTGTCCCCTTAAAAGATGCTGTCCTAGATAAGAGACCCAGTTGCTATCCCTTCCATCTGCATCAGCTAGCAGTCGCACATGTGCAGCAGCAAGAGGCATGCAATTTAATGCTCAGGAATAGCAAATAGTCTGGTCATCAATAAATAGCAATGCTTTCTGCCAGCTAGACTGTCTATGCCAAGACCACAGCCGCCGAGCAAGCATGCACGTATACATCACTTTGCTGAGCTGCCAATGCTAAACACAATTAACAAACCTACCGAACAACAGAACACAAAAGAAATTACACATACCCCAACGAATAGAAACAAACCGTAACTTACTAAACTATCAACGAACATTGAACAATATGCAACTAAAGTAAATAAATATCATCATATAAATACTATCACATCACGAAAGTGAACGCATAAATACTATCCCAAAGAAGTTCTCCCTAACCGCATACAAAATCAATTAAAGAAATTTCAAGGGTTTCTCGAAAACATGGTAAAGATTCAAACCATTTCAAACGCATTTTTGCAAATCTGTACATCTCTGGGGAAATCTGGTACCGCTGGCTGTAGCGGGTCTGGAACACTAGCCTAAGCCACTGAATGTGGAAAATCTGGCACACACACATGGGGAACCGGTACCTGTGTGTACGCCGTCTTCAAAAACAGCGCTGCAACACATTTACCAACACACGCCCACGAGTAAACAGTCAAGACTTAGTCTAGACCACCGTACAGTTCCAGTGTCAGACATTAATACTCCATCAATACAGTTACAATATATCAGTTACAGTGTACTTTGTAGAGTGTAGACTAATGTCATACACTGGGCAACATTCTCTTCCAGTGTCATACACTGGGCAACATTCTCTTCCAGTGTCATACACGGAGCAACATTCTATTCCAGTATCATACACGGAGCAACATTCTATTCCAGTGTCATACAACACAGGGCAACATTCTCTTCCAGTGTCATACACTGGGCAACATTCTCTTCCAGTGTCATACACGGAGCAACATTCTATTCCAGTATCATACACGGAGCAACATTCTCTTCCAGTGTCAAACACTGGGCAACATTCTATTCCAGTGTCATACACGGAGCAACATTCTCTTCCAGTGTCAAACACTGGGCAACATTCTATTCCAGTGTCATACAGGCGGAGCAACAGTTCTCTTCGCAGTGTCAGAACACTGGCAGAACATTCTATTCCAGTGTCATACACGAAGCAACATTCTATTCCAGTGTTATACAACACGGGGCAACATTCTCTTCCAGTGTCATACACGGAGCAACATTCTCTCTAGTGTCATACAACACGGGGCAACATTCTATTCCCAGTGTCATACAACACGGGGCAACGTTCTATTCCAGTGTCATACACTGGGCAACATTCTTTTCCAGTGTCATATACTGGGCAACATTCTATTCCAGTGTCATACACTCCACCAATACAGTTATAATATATCAGTTACAGTGTCATGTATATACTTTGTAGTGTGTAGAGTGTCATACACTGGGCAACATTCTATTCCAGTGTCATACAACACGAGGCAACATTCTATTCCAGTGTCATACAACACGGAGCAACATTCTCTTCCAGTGTCATACAACACGGGCAACATTCTATTCCAGTGTCATACAACATGGGGCAACACCATATTCCAGTGCCATACAACACGGAGCAACATTCGATTCCAGTGTCATACAACACGGGGCAACACTCTATTCAGTTGCCATACAACACGGAGCAACTCGATTCCAGTGTCATACAACATGGTGCAACATTCTATTCCAGTGTCATACAACACAGAGCAACATTCTCTTCCAGTGTCAAACAACACGAGCAACATTCTATTCCAGTGTCATACAAACACGGGGCAACAACTCTATTCCAGTGCCAAACAACACAGAGCAACATTCGATTCCAGTGTCATACAACACGGGGCAACATTCTCGCTATTACTTACAGCTTTGAGGATGAATCGGTTGATCAGGTAGAACAAAAGAGCAGGACACAAATCCAGACATCACGACGAGAGAGAACCATGATGCAACTGTAACAAAAAACAAATCATACACGTGAATGCAGGGCCGGAGCTATACTAGGAATTAATGTAATGGGGGGGGGGGATGGGGACACAAGATGAAGCGGGCGCTCGCTTCTAGGTGGGGGGGGGACCGCTCCCCCAGGAAATTTTGAATATAGAAGCTCTGAAATGCCATTTCCAGCCATTTCAGGTAGGTTACTTACATACCTAAACTCCCAAACCATTTAGCGCGAGTATTTTCTAATCTTTAAGCTTTTTTTTGGTGGGGCCAGCTGCCCCTTGCTAGCTACGGCCCTGCTATGTACGTTAGGCTATGTTTGTTATTCATGCCTAAACTTTATTAATGGTTTTGGATCATGATTAATTTTAGTGGGTCCTAATGAAAATCTCATTTCAGTGCTGGCAACGTGTAAAACGCAAATTTATCTAATTTAGTCTTGATTGTTCATAGTTTACTTTACATGGGAGTGGAAAATTGAAAAAGTTAATAAATATTTTATATATATAAAATAATTAATATATTAATTTTATATTTATAAATAATTAAAAATAAATCAATTGTCAGCAGGTTCGAAAATAATTACTACTCTGAAACACAAAGTGTGATGTTAGCCAGAAAAAAGTATCCTGAAGGAAACAGTCTATGAGCTACTTCCGCACATTACCAAGTTATCTTTGAGAACATGCATACTGAAAGTGTAACAAAACAAGTGCCGCGGAGCGAACAGCGCTCATCTAACGTCTACTGCGGTGACTCTGTGGTGGAGTGGTGGGATTCTAGTAAACCCTGTTAGTCCAAATTGTGTTCACATACACGCCGAAACAGTGGAATGCACAGGGATGGTATCAGGAACCTTCTCAAAGGAATGTTTGTTAGGATCGTTATGAAAGTTGCCAGGAGATGGCGCGATACGTTTAAGTGTCTTCAGATTAAAGATGGAAGCTCCATGTATGTAGTAGCAACAACTATTTGCAAGACAGAATAGGTAAGCACTCATCCATTTACCTACACGCAAGCCTACAGCTGCAATAGAGAGCTGCCACCGTAACTAATTAACGCAGGCAAAAACTACACAGCACCACCACATGCACTGGCAGTGGCCACTGGCAGTGGCATACGTTACATGTAAAATACTGGACAGTACAGAATGCCATAGAAATTATAGAATTTAGGGAACCTTCTTCAACCAAATTTAGGCTTTTGAAATTTCACTGTGACATTGTAGCCTCGTACATCCAGGCATGAGTATAGATTCTACTAGCAAACCGGCAGCAAATTCTTTCTAACAGACAGTAAACAAATCCATGTTTAACCCTCCTCTTGAGGGTCAAAAGGTTATCCGACACTTACTCTTCGCATGTCAGCAGAAGGGACATTTCATGTCCCTTCAATAAAGCCATAAAAAAGCTAGGTCACCGCTGAAAACAAAAAAGTTTTTCAATCGCTCTGTCAGACCATGTCCTCAGAAAATGTCTAAAATCTGCCCTGTGCCTATTGACCTTTGACCTGTGACCTCCAATTTCGGCACAGTGATGGCTTTTCTACCATGATGCTATACACCGACTATCACGAGCCTAGGTCGAGCCGTTTAGATTTGTGCCGCAATTCTGCATTTCCTCCTATACCTTAAGTTAAGGAGTGAATGTTCCCCTTCTTTTTACACTCTTGACCTTTGACTTTGACCCCCAGCTTCGACATCCCAACTCGTTTTGACGATCCCCCCCCCCCGATGTGCCGAATACGTGACCGTACGTCGAGCGGTTAAGATTTGTGCCCAACTGTTGACGACGGACGGACGCACGCACGCACGGACGGACGGACAGACGGACGATCGTGCAATCTACAAGGTGCATCTGACTAGCTAAGCTAATAAAGTGAGATGAGCTAATAAATACCAGGAAACTAAAAATATACTATGCTAAAATATAATTTATATAAATAACAGAACCAGCAGCCCTGAAACTAGCTATAGTACTATAGCCCGCGTACAGTTGCCACAGGGCTATAATAATAGAACATTTTTATGCTAGGTTTCGCAACTGCACCTGTTCCCCAAAGGTTCCACAAAAAATCGCTCACAAAACGCAAAATGATCCGGCTTTTTACCACTTTTATTTATCTACATGGACATCTCACCTATCTTTTTGAACACTTTCCCCAACTTTACACCATGTATTTATGCATTTATTCCTCAAAGTGCTAGCACTACTTGCATTTCGTTTTGAATTGCTGTTGTGTACACACGTGTTATAATAGGTTTATGTGTAGTCACTGACTATGTTCGTTGTATTACTGAAAATAAACCATTTGTAAAAATGTCAAATCAGTCATTTAAAAAAAAGCTGCGGTATCCGGGGAATGATCCGGGCCTGTAAAATCCCTTTAACCTACAGGCCGCGGCTGGCCTGTACTTTTCAAACTAATTTCTACAGTAAAAACCCGCGTATAAGAACATAGATTTTTCCAAGTTAGCCTCAACATGTTCTTATATAAATGGTGCTTACTGAAAAATTAGCTCAAAAGGTTCTTAAATAGGTTCTTAATTGTTTCTACTTTTAATATGTATAGCAAGTAGAATAAGCAGTACTGTTGTCTCAATAACAATGCCAGGGTGCTGGCATTGTTATTGTTGAGCATTGGCATTGGCATTGGCATTGGCATTGGCTTGGTATTGCATCGATATTGTTGAGCTCGTCTTTTTTATTTTACCTGTGTTTTCTTTTTAAGTCTTCATCTGCATGGAAATTAAGAACCTACTTTAAAATCTTAGCCTAAAACAGGTTTAATGTAAAGGGGTCTAAATGGGAAATTTTAGCCTAACATGTTCTTAAATCTATGTTCTTATACGCGGGTTTTTACTGTACCCGGTGGTATAACGTACTGATCAGCTGCCAGTTTCTTCCAGTTCGCGCCGAGAGCGCCGTGGGCGACGAGAGGAGAAGCTAGAGTGGCGCCGACTATGCTGTGAGTGCCGGAGACGGGAAGCTTAAGGAAGGTCGCCACGCACCAACCAGATGCTGCTACCTGAAACACATTTAGCAGGGGTAGAAATAACTTTTGAGCAAGCGAGTCCTGCCCTCAAGAGAGGGAGTCTGCAGCAAAACGAGGGAGTCCGGGCAATCTGAAGTTCAAAACTAAAGATATTGAAAACAATAACGCATGTTGAAGATTCATGCGGTTTGCATGTCTGCCAAATGTTCTGTGGACATTTGCTGAAAAAATACGGTAATTCGCGCGAGGCCGTGTGTTCTGGAACGTACTAGTTAGTATAGCAGAATTTTCAGGGAGTCACACGGACTCCTGCATATATGTCAAATCAGGGAGTCCAACAGTAAAGTCGGGCCCGGAGGAGTATTTGATTCCGGACTCCGGTATTTTGCCCCCTGAAATTACCACGCAACCGAACTCGCACGGAATTACTATTAAATGATTCCCGTGAACAGAAGGCAATCGCGCAGCATTAATAGAAAACAATTACAGAAATTACTGCAGTAATGCAAACATGAACGATGTAGGCAGTAACATGAAATCACGTTGGATACAGGAAAACGGTTGTTCAAAAGGGAAATGTACGTAAAAGAGATGGAACCGTTTGCATGGGGGGGGGGGGAAGACTTTGATATTGAGTAGATTGGTGAAAAGTAATGTAAACATAAAAGGTAGAACTAAACCAGATGAGACGGGATACTAGAGAAGCGTTGCCGAAAGAAGGTGTTGACCGAAGTGCTGAGCGCAGATCTTGGCGCGCAGTTCCGAGCAAGGCGCATCCGGGGAAGCGTCCTACGAAGTATGCAGCGCTGCAGCTATGGATCGATCCGTGCGCCGGCGTTACGCCGGCGCGACACGCATCCATAGCTGCCAGCGAACAGTCCACAATTTTAGTGGGGGACACAAGAGGGCAGAACATTTGGGACGTGAACAGTGTTCACTTGTTATAAAAACATAATGTCTCTGTTCGTAACCTAGCTGTGTCACGCGAAATCACAGAAACTGACGAATTTTCGCGGTTCGCGAACGCTGCTCCATAATGGGAAATGGCTGCAAAGACAAGAGGCTATATATAGACTGGACTGCTAGCTGCCCACGCACTCAGCATCCACTCGATTCCCATCGACGTGACTAAGCTAAGCGCGGAGAGTGGAACGAGTGCAGTCTATGGGCCTATAGGCGCGCGCAGGCGGCGCACTGCTTTCCAACTCCCGTACGAGCCTCGCCATTGGAACGTTGCAAAAACGTTGCAGTGTTGCGGCTGACAGCCATTTCCATTACTGGGCAAGGTTCGCGAACGCGAGAGAATTTCGTCAGTCTTTGTGTGATTTCGCATGACACAGCTCGGTTACGAACAGAGACATTATGTTTTTATAACAAGTGAATACTGTTGTTCAAGGAGAAACAAAGATGGAAGCTGTTGAATGTGTATTCGTGCTGTGAAAGTTTAAATGAAGTGAGCGTCGACGCGAATTTTGGCAGCACGCTTCCCTACCTGCTATATATATTAGTGTAAGCGTGCAACAGTCGCGCGCGCGAGAGCAATGCAAGCCGGCAGCGTACGTTGGACGTAGGATTTCGACGGAATTTACAGGAAACTCGGCAATAATAGGTCAAAGAGAGTAGGCCTATGCTATAGAAACATGAAGAAGTTGGTAGTAAATAGATTTCGTATTTAGTTAGCATTATATTTTATTATATTTTAGTAGGAGTACTAGTAACACTAACAGGAGTCGTCATTATTAATATTAGTAAACTTACTAGTACCGGTAAACACAGTTTGTCATTATTAGCTCCTGTAGTAACTAGTACTAGTAGTAGTATAATGTAGTAGTCCTGGTACTTAGTAGTACTAGTAGTACTTACTACTACTAGTAATTATTGTAACATGTACTTGTAGTAATAGAAGTATTCGTAGGTGTGGATACAATTCGATGCTCGCATTGGGGGATCGTGTTAGATATCATATATATAAATATAGCCTAGGTGCCTGTAGAAAATCACTGAGTACGAGGCACATTGGTTTTATTGGGACTGCATGTTCTCTATCCTTGGGCCGTCCGAGTCGGAGCACTCGCGGAATTTCACGGTGAATCTTACGGGAACACTTACAGTTCTGCTTCCGGCACTCTTCACGGAGTTGGCACTTAAGAAAATCGTCTCTCAAAACAACGGCGGGAACGCCGTCTGCCACACCAGT
>NW_014577131.1:771001-784137 GCF_000485595.1 Priapulus caudatus | reverse complement strand
ACTACTCCTACTACCCCATAGTCCACTCCTGGTTACTCTACCTACTTACCCTATAACCACACTCCTTGGTTTACTTCCCTTACCCCTAAGAACCTCACTCCTTGGTTTGTCCTACCCTACTACCCTAGTAACCACTCCTTGGTACTCCTACCTACTACCCCTATACCCACTCTTGGTTACTACCTACCTCTACTACCCTAACCCACTCCTTCTTTTGCTCCTACCCTACTACCCCGTAACCACACTCCTCGTTATCCTACCCTACTACCCAGAACCCCACTCCGTTTACTCCACTATACCCTAGAACCAACACTCATTGTATCCTCCTACCCTACTACCCTAGAACCCCCAACAAACCTCTTGCTTTACTCCACCCCTACTACCCCTGTAACCCCACTTCCTTTGTTGCCTACCTACTACCCCTCAGAACCCCACTCCTTGTTTTACTCCTACCTACTCTAGTAACCACCTCCTTTTTGCTCCTACAACTATTCACCCTGAGTAACCCCGCTCCTTGGTTTATTCTACCCTACTACCCCTAACTAACACACTCTTGGTACTTTACCTATAACCCTAAGTAACCCACTCTTGTTATCCGTCTCCTACCCTACTAGCCCTAGTAACCTCACTGCCTTTTTCTCCACCCACTACCGCTATAACGCACACTGCTGGGTTTCTACCTATTACCCTGTACCACTCTTGTTTGCGCTTACCCTACTACCCCTAGTAACCATTCTTCGAGACCCTACCCTATACCCTATACCCACTCCATTGGTTTATTACCCTACTACCTAACCCCACTCCTTGGTTACTCCTACCTCACCGTTTAGTAAGCCTCACTCCTTGATTTGCTCCAACACCACTACCCCTCAGTAACCCACTCCTGTTTACTCCTACCCTACACCCTAGAACCCCATCCTTGCCGTTACTCCACCCTACTTTACCCTAACCCACTCCTTGTGTCATACTACTACCCTAGAACCACACTCGCTTGGTTTACTCCTACCCTACACCCTAGTATACCCCCACTCCTGTTTACCCTACACTCAACTGACCTTAAACCAATCATTGCGTTTATCTCTACCCTACACCAGTAACCCCATCCTTGGTTACTCTAACCTACTACCCCTGTTGAAGTAACCCACTCCTTTGCCCTACCCTACTACCCCCCTTAGTACAGCCCACTCCTTCAGTCTTCTCATACCGCGGTGCTACGCTGAGTAACACCACACTCCTTTGTTTGCTCCTATTGCCCTACTTACCAGAACCACACTCCTTGGTTCTGATCTACCCCGTACTACCCCTGATTAAACACACTCCTTGTTATCTACCTTACTTACTAGTAACACCCACTCCCTGGTTCTGATCCTACCCCTACTACCCCTAGTACCACCTCCTCTGGTTACTCCTACCTACTACCCTGAGGAACCCATCCCTTGGTTGTTCTCCTACGCCTCTAGTACCCCGGGTCCTGTAAGAACCCCACTCCCTCTATGGTTTACTCTACGCTACTACCTTAGTATAACCACACTCTCCTTGTTTACTCTCGCCCTCTCGCCCTACTAACGCCTAGTACCACATCCTTGGTCTTTACCGTCTACACCGTCACTACCCTAGTAACCCACTCGCTTGTTACTCCCACGCCCGACTTACCCCTAGTAACCCATCTGGTTGTGATCTGCCTACCTAATACCCCTAGTAACCGACACTCGCTTGGTTCTGCTTACCGCGTACTACTCTAAGTAACCCACTCTTGTTTACTCGCTACTGCTCCACTCCCGCTGCGTATCCAGTAACCCTCAGGCTCGTGGCGGGTTCCTGGGCTGCCTACACTCAACTACCCTGGCGGGGAGGAACACATCCGTGTTGTGCCTGACCCTCACTACTACGAAACCAAGCAGCGGGCTGCACTCGCGACTATGCCGAAACACCACTCCTTGTGCTCCGTGACGTGCTACCGGCTGCGGCCTATCACCCCTTGAGTAACCAGCGGTGCGAGATTCTCGCGTTCGGGGCCGGGCCGCGGTGCGTCCCCGGGGCGCGGACCCGGCGGGTGTGGGGATCGTGTTAGATATCATATATATATATAGCCTAGGTGCCTGTAGAAAATCACCGAGTACGAGGCACATTGGTTTTATTGGGACTCAATGTTCTCTATCCTTGGGCCGTCCGAGTCGAGCACTCCGGAATTTCACTGTGAATCTTACGGAACACTACAGTTCACTGCTTCCCCACTCTCTCACAGTTTTACGGCACTTAAATCTGCCACCATGTTGAATGCTGGTGTAGTTTGCATTGGGAGGGAGGTGTAACTATGCAGCAGATACAATAGCAGATAGAGTACAATGAAACTAACTGTAAGTGTATTAAAGAAAATAGCGGAAGACGAAACTTCTAATATATCGTATCCTCTAAACTTCAGGCCTCAGGTTCAAACCGCTATTGATAAGCGCTATCCTATATTGTTACAATTCAACATAAAAGCTCGCTTATTACGAGCAAAGAAAGCTAGCGGCCCTAGTAGGAACAAAATCTTGCGGAGCTTTTCAGCCCGTCTCTATCCTAACTGGTAGTGCGATTCCTCGGTGCAATGGCAGAACTGCTCAATTCAGCGAAAAGCCGGCTTCAAGCCTCTCTAGAAAGCGAACCGAATACTTGCTCGTTGGGTAGAGCCAGCGAAATTGCAAAAGTGGCGCCCTACGCGGCGTTTCGAGCTGCTTTCGCGCGCGAATCGGTGCATAGCAGATCGTCTAGCACTGCCGCGCCGATCTATCACGAAAGTATACAAGACATGACACCGTGGTCAGCAAATTTAAATTACATCCAGGCCAAGACGGGCCAGTTTTGTAATTATAGTATTTGATTCCATTACACCGGCATCCATCAATAATTAAGCAGTTATGCTCCGGCTGAGTTGAATGTTATCTACCTGAACCAAACCATCCAAATTCTGACCCAGTAATCAATTCTGCACACCTTGAAGTAAAAGTAACCAACCGAATATTATCTTGAGCTGCTTACCCCCCCCCTCTCGCTAAAAACCCGGCGCCACCTAGATTCTGATGAAACAAGGGGGAAATGGGCACGGCCGAAATTCATGGACAATAAGAATGTTAATCATCACGGCCTATCCTAAATGCATTTCGCACGTTTTCCAGAAAGCCAGATTTAAATCGGCTGCGACACACAGTACGCGCCTACATAGAGCCCACCTCGTCGTGTCAGAACCCAAGCCTTGGTCTCATTTGAAGGGCGGTCTATAGGGGTTGCACCGCTTCTGCTGTGGGGATTACCCATCCAAGCAGGCAGCGATTGGCTTGCGAACGTTTCGCTGAAACTGCACAGAAATCTCGTTCACGCGACCTCTCTAAACACTAGGGGGCCAGATAGGGCAGAAATGATCCGGAATATTTTCTAACGGCAGCGACCACGCAGACATTCCGTGGGGTTTGCACACACGCCGGTGTTGATCTCTCTTCCCCCACCAACCCTTCTCTGTGTTTAGGGATCTGTGACTGCTAGTGCCTAGCAGATCTGAACCCACTCACCCATACAAATAATGCAATTTTGTCCCACTGCAGAGAATTACTTTAGGCCATATAAAAATATTCTTTGTTTGCCCCTCACCCGACCGACCGCCAAAAAGGGGCTGACTCAAAAAAATTTGTCTCAAATTTTTGTTGTTGAACCACAATATGATGCACTGCTACATTATAGAGCATCTGTAGGGCAATACATTATACTGTACCAATGGAAAAACAAATCTCTCAACACTAGACAAGGGCACTCACGGAGAGTGCATACTCTCCGCCATGCGACATACAACACATAGGCCATACCCCGACTCACGAACACCACAAATAACCAACGATATACCCATGTAACATGTATGTGTACGAGTCTGGCTCGCGCTCGCTGCTGGCTGCTGCTGACTTGCTGCTGGAGCTGGGCTGTGGGCTGGCTGGCTGGTTTGACTCGACGCGCTAATAGCTCTGAGGTCGCGCGAAACACATTGCACACTAACGAACCACACTAACAACACTAACACCACGAACACACGAGACCGATTCACATTAACCTCTGCCAACTCCGTTGGGCCGGAGGTTAATAAAAGGTATCTCCACACAAGCACACCCGAGCACTACATGTTACCGACACATTGCTGAATTTGTAAAAGACCCCGCCACTCAAAAAGCGACCTAACCTTACCCAACTTTGTTCAGCCGTGGGGTCGAGTGAGGCAAACAAATTTTTTCTTAATTGTGGCCTTAAGACGACTAGCTTAATCATCACAACAGGATGTAGTTCAAGCGTACTTATATGTAACAATTACACGGAAGCAATCACTTCCACAGGGCGAAGCCAACGTATCTATATTACGCTTGGTTAAGAGCTAATTATTAATTATTAATATTTAATAAACTAATTATAAATAATATAGCTATAAAATAGCTATAATAAAATAGCTATAATATATTAATTTAAGCTAATTATTAATTAATTGTTAAGCTTGTTTAAGCTTCAACGATACCGATTCTCGCAACTATTGAGGTACATACCCACGTTAATGCATGGATTAGACACGACTAATAATAGCCAAACTCACCCTGATAGCCTATAGCTGTGAATTAAAACCTCATTAATAAATGAATGTTTAAATTCTCACCTAATTTCCACATGGCCTGGCGCTCATAGGATCCTATGTCCCCCAGGGTAGCTGCCCCCCCCCGAAACGTACCCCTGGGTACGATCGTGCGCTTATACCGGAACGTACCCTGCCGTCGACTATTTGATATGGTTAGCGGGTTAGGATTATGGGTTAGGGTTAGTGGATTAGGTTCTAGGGTTAGGGCACGTTTCAGGGTTAGGCGATAGGCGTAGGCGACTCCTCTAGACTCAGTTCAGTGGAGTAGCCGCCGACATGATACGTCCGGCATATTAAGATAGTACCAGGGTACGTATGGCGGCAGTACCCTTGACGGCGCGACAATTAGACCTGCTCAGGCCTGTACTTGGTGTGTGCTGCTCTCTTACAGAATACCACCTCAACACATTTACTCGAGCCAAGATTTAAGTAAAAATCGACAAAACCTTCTTCCTCTGCTGCACCAACGCTATCAACACTTGCATATTTATGAGCTCATCAACACTAGCTAGCAGCACTTACAACTTATCTACATAAGCAATTACGAATACCTTCATGGATGTATAACTAACTACACAGCAGCTCTACATTTACAAGCAAGACTCTCATTTAATAAATCTTTAAGACATTTTTGTTTTGTTTTAAAGGTTTCCGACCATCGAGATGTCCGTTTCAGGAGCGGCAGTACATGGCAACAGTCACGTTCACTCCTGCCTTTGCCGAGTTCATTGTTTTGCCCAGTACAGCAAACATACCTAAATTTAGTCAGCAAAAATCAGCTTCCAATAATAAGCATGCATAGCTCGGAGCACCCATTTTTATGAGCTTTTAAAAATAAATCAGAATGTGAACCTATTCACCAGGGTAGCAGTAATTAATTTCATGCAGTGCAGTGCCATTTCCACTAAATTCTCACATCTTTTTGCATTCACTATTTATAGCCAAATAATACACCCCAAGAAAAAAAATTTTTTTTTTTACCCCCCCCCCCAAACAGTTTTGAAAACTTCTACAACGTCATGTATGATACTTATGTCCGCTTTTATACTGGAGTTCTATCCCGCTTCAGCGTCCGGACCTGAAGCGGGATAAACCACAGTATAAAGTCGAAAACCACCCTTTAGCCGCAGCTTAAAGTTAGTTCCCGCTCTAGTGGGGTGGTTCAGCGTCCGCTTCAGACCCGAGGTTAACGTTTCAGTATAAAAGATATCTCGACTTTAGCCCGCTCTAAATTCCCCCCCCAACTACCCCATTTATACTGCCGGCGGATTATCTCGCTCAGGTCCGGGACCTAGAAGCGGTGATAAAGCTTCCGATAATTAACAAAGGTTCGAAAAACACTTAGCGCGAGCTAAAGGTTATTCCACCTCATGAGGTGGTTCAGGTCCGCTTTCAGACCCAAAGCAACGTCAGTAGTATAAAACGACTTATCCCGAGCTAAAGTTATCCCGCTTCAGCAGTATAAAACGACTTATCCCGAGCTAAAGTTATCCCGCTTCAGAAGCGGGCTAAAGTCGTGCGCAGTATGAAACGACTTATCCCGAGCTAAAGTTATCCCGCTTCAGAAGCGGGCTAAAGTCGTGCGCAGTATAAAAGCGGCATTACAGTTACATAAACGCGAGCCAATGACAAAAAAAAACAAGCGAAATGAGTGGCAGGAACATATGCATGCATGTACACAAACAAACGTGAGGGAAACAAAAAGCAAGAATGCATACACAGCGCAGACAACACGCATATATATATCTATGTTGTAATCTCGCTGTTACATATTCTGCATAATTTCTTTTTTTCTCTCTCACTTTTTCCAGAATCTATTCATTGGCTTCAGAACTCGCACCTGTGAAGTCACGATCTATTTCAGGGACTATTCCAGGGGTAAAAATTAACTTTTGAACAAGGGAGTCCATGCAACCCCTACCCTGAAAAAGAGGGAGTCCGCAGTCTGAGGTTCAAAATTAAAGATATTAACAATAACGCATGTGCTTATTTTTAAGATTCGATCATGCAGTTGCACGTCTGCCAAATTTTCTTTGGACATTAGCTGAAAAAATACAGTAATTCTGCGAGGCCGTGCTCCGGAACGAACAAGTTAGTATCGCAGAATTTTCAGGGAGTCGCGTACACGAACTTCTGTATGTGTCAAATCAGGGAGTACGGCAGTAAATCAGGGAGTATTTGACTCCGGACTCCCGTTAATTTCGCACCCTGCTATTCATTGCCAATTAGACGGCCAGGCAGCCTTCACACGGATGTAACGGATCATTTCTAATTTGGGAGCATCCAGAAGGAAATAATGAAGCCAATTTCCTGATTCAACTGCAGGCCGGTATTATCGCCTGAATTCTGCCTGCAGCCACTAAACGCCGCTATAAATATCCGAACAAGCAACCTTCTGATTAGTCCAGTCACCTGAAGATATTCTTGAAGCTACATTCCAATCCACTTCGTTTTTATTACTAGTTAAAGTAATATTTTTTAGATAAAATATTATATCTTGTATTATCATTTGGCACCAAAAACAATGATAGTTGCTACGATATTTGGCAAAAAAAGCACTTTTGTGACATGGAAACTTTAATGCAATGTAAATTTTGCGGAGAATAGGTGCTGCCATGCACGTCATACTGCTAGCACTTGTGAAGCTGGCAGAACGATCCGGCAGGCAGCTGGTGATGAGATATATATATATATGCATTCTGGGCAATTCTAGGAAATCCAGGAAAATCCTGTGCGACTCATGCCATATTAGAACAGTTAAGCACTGACAACAACAACAACAACAACAACAACAACAACAACGATATAACATCATACAGATAAACATCATTACACCACCAGTCTTTTACAGTATCAATAGAACCGGCGACTAGCGGGAGATTACACTTCAATCAGCAAAGCACTTCATCAAGGTCACACTGCATACTAGTAGGAGCAGCAAACGGTCAGCCTGGGCTCTGGCAGCATGCCAACCTTGCACTGCAGGCAAGCACTCCTATGTGCGCACGGCATGGCCCTCCGGCAGTGCGAGAGACGGCTGGATGCTAGCCGTGCATAGTAGCATGGCAATACAACTTGCTACCGTAACCTACATAGTACGATTTTATACCCATCTAAACATTGTCAGGTACCAATTTAGAAAAAAAAACTAATATATATCTATGCAGCATCCTGCATTATGCTGAAATCGCATTATATATATATAGATATATATATATATATATATATCAAGAGCTAAAAATACCTAATATTAGCTCCCGATATATATATAATATATAAATAGCCAACATCTGCATCACCCGTGTACTGCTGTACGGTTCTTAAAGGGATAGTTTACTCTAGGTTCTAGGGTTATTTTCAGTTAATTTAGGTTAAAATTACGCTACATAAAAAGTTTCATGGTTCTACAGTTTGATTACAACGACGGTGGCGCCACTCAAAGCACACGATCTGATAAGTTGCGCAAAACCACTTTACAGCTAAGGGCTACAGACCGAGGGTGTTTCTTATTTATTAATTTATAAGCAAAAGGATTGTAATATCTTATAAACGACATATAGTTTCAGTTATATTATGGATAAATTTGTCCTAAAATGAACATCGTTCGGTTAAATAGCATTTAGGTATAAATATAATTTAGAGACTGCACATTTCCATGAAAACGGAAAATGGACGGAAATCAGGGAATCACCCCTCTGAAACGGAATCACCAGTTTCACCAAAAATAACCCCCCAAAACACAAAAATAACCTTTAAAACAGCTCAAATCACTCTCGATCACCTCACAGATCATAACTCAGAATTTAGCATAACGACCAACACAAGACAGTTACAGTTTCAAATTGACCAGGCTTTTTTTCTCCAAGCATCAGGCTCATCAGTGCTGTATATATGTTGAACAGGCATCCATCAGTGTTTTCTCTTAATTTTAATTATTTTTGAATTAAAATGTAGAAATTTGCTGAAACGGAATTGAAGTGGAATTTAGTAATCTCCGAAACGGAATTTGGCAAATTTTGAAGCGGAAATGTGCAGTCTCTAATAATTGCACCTTTGTGATTAGCCCTCGGTTTGTAACGTGCAAAATAAATTGGCAAATACGCAACTTTTTCAGGGTGGCAGCACAATCGCGGGTGTCATGGCGCCAAATTTCGTAGCGTTGATGTGTAATTAATTATAACAATTAAATTAGGTATCTGGTGACAAATACATGTGGGTATCTAGACGATTTGTTATACAGTAAGTACCGTTGTATGTAGTAAAATCCTAGAGTCTACTATCCCTAAAAGTCACGGGCTCTTGACATTTCCCAGGTGCCCACACTTAACACCCCTCACGGTGACACAATTAGTGGAGTCGCTGATATTTTCGATCCACTAGCAGGATTATGTCGCTAATGACAATCCACGAGCTTGTACAAATTCGAACAGAAGATATTTTTAAGGAAGAGAAGGCGCTAGAGTTTTAGAACGGAAAGAGACGATATACGCAGGAAATGTGACAAGTGGGTAGCGGTGGGTAGACAAAGACACGGCTAGCTCTGCAGAAAACATGGACAGACTGCCTGGTGCAACTGCAAGACCCCGGCAGACCGTGGAAAACACGAAACGATGTGAAGCAACGCACACTTGATGTCAATGCCAACAGAAAGCATTTCTCGCTATCCTATCAAAGGTGTAAATGGAGGGGGGCAGAATTGCATTAGTATTACAGGGTGCGAAATTAACGCGAGTCCGGAGTCAAATACTCCCTGATTTACTGTCGGAGTCCCTGATTTTATATATGCAGGAGTCCGTGTGACTCCCTGAAAATTCTGCTATACTAAACCCTAGCGCAGACTTGCGACTAGACTTGCGCAGATCGGTCGCACGCCTCGCCGAGTGTGCGCATGCAAGCGACTGGCTACCATTTGGCGAAAAATGACGCTGGCGGCATGGGCAGTATTTACCCGTCATCTCCAGTCGGATCGCGACATCTTTATATGCCGCATGTTTCTTAGTGCGATCGCTATTTAAAAAAAAGCTGCGGTATCCGGGGAATGATCCGGGCCTGTAAAATCCCTTTAACCTACAGGCCCGGCTGGCCTGTAACTTTTCAAACTAATTTCTACCCCTGGTATACGTACTGATCAGTGCCAGTTTCTTCCAGTTCGCGCCGAGAGCGCCGTGGGCGACGAGAGAGAAGCCTAGAGTGGCGCCGACTATGCTGTGAGTGCCGGAGACGGGAAGCTTAAGGAAGGTCGCCACCACCAACCAGATGCTGCTACCTGAAACACATTAGCAGGGAAGTAGAAATTAACTTTTGAGCAAGCGAGTCCTGCCCTCAAGAGAGGGAGTCTGCAGCAAAACGAGGGAGTCCGCAATCTGAAGTTCAAAACTAAAGATATTAAAACAATAACGCATGTTGAAGATTCATGCGGTTGCATGTCTGCCAAATGTTCTGTGGACATTTGCTGAAAAAATACGGTAATTTCGCGAGGCCGTGTTCTGGAACGTACTAGTTAGTATAGCAGAATTTTCAGGGAGTCACACGGACTCCTGCATATATGTCAAATCAGGGAGTCCAACAGTAAATCGGGCCCGGGGGAGTATTTGATTCCGGACTCCGGTATTTTGCACCCTGAAATTACCACGCACCGAACTAGCACGGAATTACTATTAAACGATTCCCGTGACAGAAGGCAATCGCAGCATTAATAGAAACAATTACAGAAATTACTGCAGTAATGCAACATGAACGATGTAGGCAGTAACATGAAATCACGTTGGATACAAGAAAACGGTTGTTCGGAAGGAAAGGTAAAAGAGATGGAACCGTTGCATGGGGGAAGACTTTAATATTGAGTAGATTGTGAAAGTAATGTAAACATAAAAGGTAGAACTAAACTAGCACTGCGGATCTATACGAAAGTATACAAGACATGACACCGTGGTCAGCAAATTAAATTACATCCAGGCCAAGACGGCAGTGTAATTATAGTATTTGATTCCATTCCACGTCATCCATAATAATTAGCAATTAATGCTCCCTAGTTGAATTCTACCTTGAACCAAACCTTAATTCTGACCCAGTAATCAATTTCTGCCACTGAAGTAAAAGTAACAAACCAATATTATCTTGAGCTGCCCCCCCCCCCCTCCTAAAAACCATGGCGCCACCTAGATCTGATGAACAGGGGGGAAATTGCACGCCGAATTCATGACAATAAGATGTTAAAAAATTAATCATCACGGCCTAACATCCTAATATCCTAAATGCATTTCGCACGTTTTCCAGAAAGCCAATTTAAATCGGCTCCGACACACAGTACGCGCCTACATAGGAGCCCACCGCGTGTGTCAGAACAGCTTGGTCTCATTTGAAGGGCGTTATTGCACCGCTTCTGCTGTGGGGATACCCATCCAAGCAGGCAGCGATGCTTGCCGAACGTTTTCCGCTGACAACTTCACAGAAATCGCCTCACGCCACCGATCAAAACACTAGGGGGCCAGTAGGGCGAAATGATCGGATATTTTCTAACGGCAGCGACACGCAGACATTCCGTGGAGGTTTGCACACACGCGGTGTTGATTCTCTTCCCCCCACCAACCCCTTCCTGTGTTTGGGATCTTGACTGCTAGTGCTAGCAGATCTGACACCCACCACCCTACAAAATGCAATTTTTCCACTGCAAGAATTCTTAGGCCATAATAAAAATATTCTTTGTTTGCCCTCACCCGACCGACCCGCCAAAAAGGGGCTGACTCAAAAAAATTTCTCAAATTTTTTTTAAACAAATTGTATCACTGTACATTATATAGATCTGTAGGCAATACATTATATGTACCAAGCAAAACAAACATTCAACACTAGACAGAGGGCACTCACGGAGAGTGCATACCTCCGCCAGCGACATACACCATAGGCCATACGACTCACGAACACACAAATAACCCACGATATACCCATGTAACATGTATGTGTTACGAGCTGGCTCGCCGCTCGCTGCTGGCTGCTGCTGACTGCTGCTGGAGCTGGCTGTGGCTGGCTGGCTGGCTTGACTCGACGCGCTAATATCGATCGCGCGAACACATTGACACACGAACACACTAACACACTAACACACGAACACACGAGACCGATCACATAACCTCCTCCAACTCCGTTGGGCGGAGGTAATAAAAGGTATCTCCACACAAGCACACCCGAGCATACATGTAGACACCATGCTGAATTTGTAAAAAGACCCCCGCCCTCAAAAAAAGCCGACCTACCTACCCAAACTTTTCAGCCTGGGTCGAGTGAAGGCAAACAAATTTTTTCTTAATTGTGGCCTTAAGACGCTAGTTATCTTCATCACAACAGGAGTATCTCAAGCGTACTTATATGAACAATTACACGGAGCAATCACTTCCACAGCGAAGCAACGTATATATTACGCTTGTTAAGCTAATTATTAATTATTAATATTTAATAAACTAATTATAAATACTACAAAAAACTGCCCGAACAACTTTAGCGTATTAGTCTCAAATAAAATAAATCATCTAAAGCATTTCCTGCTTGTTTTGGTAATCAAGTATAGACCTTCACACTTTATACGTATGCCGGCGTGTTATTAAAACTACATAACTCAGTCCGCGTGCAACAGTGTAAATTCAGAACAGAAGAGGCAACAAACATTAGAATTTCACTTTATCCCACCACCGTCCCTTCGCCAGGAGTGATGCGCATGGCGACAGCACGTTGGCTACCATTGGCGAAAATGACGCTGGCAGCGCATGTGGCAGTATTACCGTCATCTCCAGTCGGATGCGCGACATCTTTATATGCCGCATGTTTCTTAGTGCGAGTCGCGCTATTCGCGGCAGTGCAACATCAAGACAAAACCGGCCTCTCCATCCACATATCTGAGCGAAATGCTTTCCTTTCATCCTCCCAGCTTGTGTGCTAGTGAGCGTGGAGCCATATTGAAATAGCACGTGATGAAATGTGCTCCAGCTGATTGGTTGGACGAGAATTTGCTCATTGTTGCAAGTCGCTGTCTACCCGCCACACCATGCGATCGTCGAAGGCGTTTCGGAGCGACGCAGTTGCTAGAAAATCAACGTTTGATCTTCTTGCGAGTCATCGCAAGGCAGACAAGATCGGCAGGTTGCGCGTCTCCCACGAGACGCGCTAGCGGCTATTCTCATGCGACGTCGGCTGCGATCTAGAAGTATAGAATCCTAGGCTTAACTAGTTCGTTCGCCAGAGCACGGCCTGCAGCGAATTATCCCGTATTTTTATAGCAAATGTCCCAAGAAATTTGGCATACCGTGCACGCGCAAATGTCCTTTTTGTTAATATTTTTAGTTTTAAACTTGCAAACTGCGGACTCCCCATTTTGCTACAGACTCCTTTGCGTCTTTAGGGTAGGGATCGAGTCCTGTTGGATCGCGTTCTTCAAAAGTTAATGTCTAGCCACGCCTGGTATGTTTAACGCGTAACAAAAAATTGTTTGTTTCCGTAC
>NW_014577131.1:752691-768413 GCF_000485595.1 Priapulus caudatus | reverse complement strand
TAATATAGCCTATAAATAGCTAATAAGATAAAATAGCCTATAAATATTATTAATTAAGCTAATTATTATCTAATTCGTTAAGCTTTGTTTAAAGCTTCAACGATACCGATTCTCGCAACTATTGATGTACATGACCCACGGTAATTCGCCATGATATTAGACACGACTAAATAATAGCCCAACTCACCCTGATAGCCCTATAGCTGTGAATTAAAACCTCATTAATAAATGAATGTTTAAATTCTCACCTAATTTCCACATGGCCTGGCGCTCATAGGATCCTATGTCCCCATGGGTAGCTGCCCCCCCCCGAAACGTACCCCTGGGTACGATCGTGCGCTTATACCGGAACGTACCCTGCCGTCGACTATTTGATATGGTTAGCGGGTTAGGATTATGGGTTAGGGTTAGTGGATTAGGTTCTAGGGTTAGGGCACGTTTCAGGGTTAGGCGATAGGCGTAGGCGACTCCTCTAGACTCAGTTCAGTGGAGTAGCCGCCGACATGATACGTCCGGCATATTAAGATAGTACCAGGGTACGTATGGCGGCAGTACCCTTGACGGCGCGACAATTAGACCTGCTCAGGCCTGTACTTGGTGTGTGCTGCTCTCTTACAGAATACACCCTTCCAACACATTTACCTCGAGCCAAGATTATAAGTATAAAATCGCACAAAATCTTCTCCGTCGTAGCTGCACCAACGCTTATCAACACTTTGCATATTTATGACCCTCATCAACACTAGCTAGCAGCACTTACAACTTATCTACATAAGTGGCTAATTTAACGAATACCTTCATGGATGTCATAACTAACTACACGTATACGCAAGGCTCTTACATTACAAGTAAGACATTCCATTTAATAAATCTTTAAGACATTTTTGTTTTGTTTTAAAGGTTGTCCGACCATCGAGATGTCCGTTCAGGAGCCGGCAGTTACATGGCCAACAGTCACGTTCAACTCCTTGGCTTTTGCCGAGTTCATTGTCTTTCCCAGCTACAGCCAAACATACCCAAATTTAGTCCAGCAAAAAATCAGCATCCAACAATAAGCATGACATAGCCTCGGAGCACCCATTTATGAGCTTTTAAAAATAAAGTCAGAATGTGTGAACCTATTCACCAGGGGAGCAGTAATTTAATCTCATGCCAGTGCAGTGCCATTTCACCCTGAACTTCTTGACCATCTTCGTTTGCATTCACTATTTATAGCCAAATAATACACCCCAAGAAAAAAAATTTTTTTTTTTACCCCCCCCCCCAAACAGTTTTGAAAACTTCTACAACGTCATGTATGATACTTATGTCCGCTTTTATACTGGAGTTCTATCCCGCCTCAGCGTCCGGACCTGAAGCGGGATAAACCACAGTATAAAGTCGAAAACCACCCTTTAGCCGCAGCTTAAAGTTAGTTCCCGCTCTAGTGGGGTGGTTCAGCGTCCGCTTCAGACCCGAGGTTAACGTTTCAGTATAAAAGATATCTCGACTTTAGCCCGCTCTAAATTCCCCCCCCAACTACCCCATTTATACTGCCGGCGGATTATCTCGCTCAGGTCCGGGACCTAGAAGCGGTGATAAAGCTTCCGATAATTAACAAAGGTTCGAAAAACACTTAGCGCGAGCTAAAGGTTATTCCACCTCATGAGGTGGTTCAGGTCCGCTTTCAGACCCAAAGCAACGTCAGTTATAAAACGACTTATCCCGCAGGCTAAAGTTATCCCGCTCAGAAGCGGGCTAAAGTTGTGCGCGAGTATAAAACGACTTATTCGAGCTAAAGTAATATCCCGCTTCAGCAGTATAAAACGACTTATCCCGAGCTAAAGTTATCCGCTCCAGAGCGGGCTAAGTCTGTGCGCAGTATAAAAGCGGCATTAGCAGTTACATGATAACGCGTAGCTCAAATGCAAAAAAAACAAGCGAAATGAGTGGCAGGAAACACATGCTGCTCATGTACACAAACGAACGCGAGGGAAAAAACAAAAGCAAGAATGCATACACAGCGCAGGACAACACGCGTAGTAGACCCGCCCACTCCCCCATATTATATATTCTATGGTGGTAGATCTCGCTGTTACATAATTCTGCATAATATTCTTTTTTTTCTCTCCTCACTTTTTTCCAGAATCTATTCTATATTGGCTTCAGTAACTCGCACCTGTGAAGTCAACGCATCTATTTCAGGGACTTAATTCAGCGCGGTAAAATTAACTCTTGAAGAAGGGAGTCATGCAACCCCTACCCTGAAAATGAGCGGATGGTCCGCAGTCTGAGGCGTTCCAAAATGTAAAGATATTATAACAATAAACGCATGTGCTTATTTTTGAAGTATTCGATCAATAGCAGTGGCACGTTGCCAAAGTTTTCTTGGAATTAGCTGAAAAAATACGTAGATGTCTGCGAGCCGCTGTCCCGGAACGACAAGTTAGCCTATCGCAGCAATTTTCAGGGCATGTCGCCGTACACGAACTTCTGTATGTGTTCAAATCAGGGAGTACGCAGTAAATCAGGCGAGTATTTGGACTCCGGACTCCGCGTTATTCGCACCCGGCCTATTCATTGCCAATTAGCACGGCCAGGCAGCCTTCAGCACGGACGTGTAACGGATCATCTTTCTAGATTTGGAGCATCCAGAAGGGCAAATACATGAAGCAATTTCCTATTCAACTTGCAGGGCCGGTATTATCAGCCTTGAATTCTGCTGCAGCCACTAAACGCCGCTATAAATATCCGAACAAGCAACCTTCTGAGATTAGTCCAGGCACCTGAAGATAGTCTTATGAATGATACATTCAATCCACTTCGTTTTTATTACTAGTTTAAAAAGTAATATTTGTTAGATAAAATATTAATATCTGTATTATCATTTGGAACCAAAAACATGATAGTTGCTACGATAATTTGGTGCAAAAGCACTTTGGTGGCTAACGAGGGAACTTTAGATGCAATGTATTATTTGCGGAGAATAGGTGGCATGCATCACGTCATACTGCTAGCACCCTTGCTGAATGCTGGCAGAACGATCCGGCAGGCAGCTGCGTGATGAGAACTATATATATATAGTATATGCTTCTGGGCAATTCTAGGGGGAAATCAGGGAATCTGTGCGAGCGGTCATGCATTATTAAAGACAGTTAAGCACTGACAACAACAACGAGACAACAGCAACAAAGCAACAACAAAGCGGATATAAGCATCTACAGATAACACATCATTACACCACCAGTCTTTTACCAGGAAATGATCAGAGTAGAGACGGCGACTAGGCGGGAGATTACACTTCAATCAGCCAAAGCACTATCATCAAGGTCAACAGGCTGCATACGGTAGTAGAGGCAGCAAACGGTCAGCGCTGGGCGTGCTGGCAGCAGTGCCAACCTTGCACTGCAGGCAAGCACTCTATGTGGCGCACGGGCATGGGCCCTCCGGCAGTGCGAGAGAGCGGGCTATGGGATGCTAAGCCGCTGGACATGAGTGAGCCGCCATCCGGGCGAATACAACTTGCGTACGTAAGCCTTAAGGCCGACCAACCCTACCAAATAGTTGCCCACCCCAAACATCTTTGACCACTTTTAAAAATGAAAATCAACAAATGCATCGATTGGACCTTTAATATAAATTTAAGATGAATTTATTACGAAGCATAACCCTGCACATTGCGACATGCAGCAGAAATGCAGCAAAATTTTTCAGCAAAATAAATTTTTTTACCTGCCTGCCTACCCTAGTTTGAAAAATCATGTAACTGGAAACAAACAATTTTTTTTGTTACGCCTTATTGTTAATTTTCAGGTAAAGTACAGCTTTATTCGATTTTATTCAAGATATTTAGTAATTTTTCTAGTTGATGCAAAATTTCCTACTAGTTTCTATTTATAGTGATCACCATCAGCAGTGATGTCTATATATATATATATACGTGTGACAGCCGGCACATTCATGTCCTGTACATGTATCTCGCATTCATCATACAAACTTGCACTTTTATTTTCAGTTCGTTTCACACCAGGGTACCATAATGAGCAGGATTTACAATCTTTTTCGTTTTATTGATCCATAGATTAAAAATCTGCACGCGGCATCATTAAAAACACACCCGATGGAAAATGATAGCGAAAGCCCCCAGTGCTAGTGTTCTCCATTAAAAGCAAGTGCGGGGAAACTAAACACCCAATTGATTCTAATACGGTCATTGGCTACTTAAATGTCCTTACCTCCGAGAGCAGCCAGTTCTCCAACCATGAGATCAGATTCGGTGCCATTGTATATTGTCACGTCTATGATACCTTTTCGTATCGTGTCAGATACGCGAGATCCTGAAATGCGAAACCAATTAATATCCGTAAATATTTTGCAATGTTGGAAACCTCCTTTAAACACTCACATTCACCGTGATATATATTAGTTTAAAATACATGTGCTTAGTTTCATCAGTCCAGACGACATCGCTGTATGGCAACTATCTACCATCTATATTTAACCAGCTATATTTAAGAAATAAAAACCCCTCTAACTTCAAAAGATGACAGCCATTGAAATGCCATGTGTGATTGCTTGCAATACTGGCAGAACATGGTCCAACAAGAGTTGCAGAACCTTCGATTCTGTAGAACAGGGCCAAGAGACAAAATCGCTCAAACAGTGCACGATCTGGCATTTGGCATTGAAAAGTCGTATAAGCAGTATTATCCTTTAAATCTGTATCTTAATTTATCGCCATAATGAAATAATCACGTGCGTATACATGCATTTGTATACGTATTTGTTTGCACGTGGTTGGGCCGTGGATGTATGAGTGCAGTGCACGTGGGGTCGGCGTATTAAAGCTACTGTATTGATTTTACATCAATTGGTTAATGACTCAGCCCTAAGGGTTCAAACCTATTTGAGATATCAACTTGACATACACTTATCAAATAGATTATTAGCTACAGGTTTTTTTTAAAGGTACCCTTGCTATGATGCATTTGATAACTCATCACCATCAAGAAAATCTGGGCATTAGTTTATCTGATTGTAAACAAAACTCAGATAGGACTTGACAAATACGTACACATGGCACAACACCATCTCGACAAAATTGCCAGACTGGAGTTTACACTCTGGGTAATTCTGGTCAATGAACTGGCCTTATTTACTACCTGTGTACACGGGTACACCCGTGCATACACTCATTCAAAGACCCTGCACATGCATTTGTTTACATTATGTTCTAAGGTCAACAACTGACACTGGAAGAAATACGGCTGCCCAATCCTTATGAATGGCAGATTAAACGAGAAATCAAACCTTTTAAGGGATTGTAAGCAACAACTACAGTGAAATTTCATGACAAAAGTAGAAGGGTACTCTACACATGCACAGCCATGCTCCTCGCACTGTCGCACATTGTAAACGACAAGTCATGCACCGTTTGAGGGATTTTGTCTCTCAGCCCTGTTCTAAAGATTCGAATGTAAAAACATCACAAATCTTTTAAGAGACACGGCTCGGAGGCTGCGTCTTTTAAATTGATTGATATTGATTGCAGTCTGCCAGACTGACACTCGCAGCTTCACAAGTAGCTTCACGCTTTGTTTAAAGCAACTACATTTCCTCTGTAAGCTCCACTCTTTGTTCAAAATAACTATAGTTCCTCTGTTAGTTTCACTCTTTGTTCAAAATAACTACCGTTCTCTGGTAAGATTGCACTGTCCGCTGTTCAAAGTAACTATAGTTCCTCTGTAAGCTTTGAACACTCTTTGTTCAAAGTAACTTTGTGAGCTTTGAACACTCTTTGTTCAGGAAGGTAAGCTGACAGTTCTCTGTTTAGTTTCACTCTCTGTTTCAATAGTAACTATAGTTCTCTGTAAGCTTTGAACACTCTTTGTTCAATAGTAACTACAGTTTCCTCTGTTTAGCCATTCACTTGTCTGTTCCAAAGTAACTACAGTTCCTCTGGTTAGCTTCACTCTTTGTTCAAAGTAACTATAGTTCCTCTGTTTAGCTTCACTTTCTGTTCAAAGTAACTATAGTTCCTCTGTTAGTTTCACTCTTTGTTCAAAGTAACTACAGTTCCTCTGTTTAGCTTCACTTTCTGTTCAAAGTAACTACAGCTTCCTACTGTTACAGCTTTCACTCGCTTTGTTCAAAAGTAACTACAGTTTCGCTGTTTAGCTTTCACTTTCTGTCATAGGGTAAATCTCAGTCTCCTGCCTGTAGTTTCACTCTTTGTTCAAGGTAACTCACAGTTCCTCTTGTTCTAGCTCAACTTTCTTTCAAAGTAACAGTTCGCCTGCTGTAGCTTGCATTTCTGTTCAAAGTAACTACTAGTTCCTCTGTGAGCTTCACTTCTGTCTCAAAGTAACTATATTGCCGTCTGTTAGTTTCACCTCTTTGTTTCAATAATACACTACATTTCTCTGTAGATTCACCTTGTTCAAATAACCTATAGTTTCTCTGTAGCTGTGAAACACTCTTTGTTCAAACGACTTATACGTCCTCCTGTCTAGCTTTGAAGCACTCCCTTTGTTCACAAGTGAACAACCGTTCCTCCTGTTTTAGCTTCACTTCTGCTTCATAAGTAACGCGTTCCTACTGTTAGCTTCAATTCTGTCAAAAGTAACTATAGTTCCTCTGTGAGCGCTTGCACTCTACTGTTCAAAGTAACTATAGAATTCCGTCTGTTAGTTTCACTCTTTGTCAAGAAATAACTTACATTTCTCTTGTAAGATTTCACCTCTAGTTCAAAAATAACTACAGCTTCCTCTGTTAGCTGCACTGCTCTCTTTCAAAGTAACTACAGTTCTTTGTAAGCTACACTTATATGCTTCAAGCTAACGTACAGTTCCTCTGTAAGGCTTCACTCTCTGTCAACAGTAACTACAGTTCCTCTGTGTTAAGCTTCATCCTCCTGTTCAAGTAACTATAAGCTTCCTCTCCGTAAGCTTCACTCTTTGTTCAAAGTACACTACAGTGTCCTTTGTTAAGCTCTTCACTGTATGTTCAAAGAGTAACTACACGTTCCTCTGTAAGCTTACACTCTCTGTTCAAAAGTAAATACAGTTCCTCTGTTAGCTTCACTCTGCTGTTCAAAGTAAACTATTACGTTCCGTCTGTAAAGCTTCACTCTCTGTCAAAGTAACTACAGTCCGTCTGTGGAGCTTCACTCTCTGTTCAAAGAACTACAGTTCTCTGGTAAGGCTTCACTCTCTGTTCAAAGTAAGCTACAGTTCCTCTGTTAGCTTCACTCTCTGTTCAAAGTAACTACAGTTCCTCTGTAAGTTTCACTCTCTGTTCAAATAACTATAGTTGCTCTGTACTGGGGTTAGCCTGCACTTTCTGTTACAAAGTAACTACACAGTTCCTTCTGTACAGCTTTCACTCTCTGTTCAAAGTAACTATAGTTCTCTGTAAGCTTCACTCTCGCTTCAACAGGTAACTACAGTTCCTCTGTAAGCTTCACCCTCGTCTGTTCAAAGTAACTATAGTTAACCTTCTGTTAGCTTTACTCTGCTGTTCAAAGTAACTATAGTTCCTTGTAAAGATCACTCTTTGTCAAGAAAGCTACAGTTTGCGCTCTGATAAGCTTCACTCTTTGTTCAAAGTCACTAACAGTTCCTCCATTGCCTATCCGCCGATCGTCCAGAAAGCGAATCTGCCCGCGAAGCTCGGGTAACTGTATCGACGAGAAGAAGATGCCTCGACGCCGACCGTGCCGCCAACTTACCGATAACGAACACGGCCGAGGTTCCTCAAACACCTGGCGAGGATGCCGCTATGTCGGCATAGTGAGCACCTCTCGATCCAACCGAAGTTCCCCAAACAAACCAGTTCGCACAATCGTTAGCGACCGCATTCCCACCGTACGCGATAGCAAAGGGCGATGATAAAATCCGGACAATGACGATCCAGAGCGCTTGCATCTAACATGATTACGAGTGCAGCGGGGCAGTATGGGGCGCGGGCACAACTGAAAATTGTTTGTACGAGCGGCTGTTCGCCCGACGCAGTCGTACGTTTTTCGCAGTACGCGATCGCGAGCGAACCAGGGGGGGGGCGCGAAGTTGGGCGGCGGCGTTTTCATAGTCGTCGAGTATTTGTCTTGGCAGCTTCGGCGGCGACTGGAGGTGGCCGGCAGCATAGTCAGTATTCCGTAGCTTCAAAATATATTACAGAGCTAAATGCACACGTAGAGAAATTAATATTTCTCTCGCCTCCATAAGCCGTACGACCACGCTCGTCACGCTTTCTCTACTTTATCGCAGATCTTAAGACTTCTTTATCCTCGGCAGCTTTGCACATACACGTCTCAAGACTCCCACTTTCGCAGCTCTGAATGCGCACTATGGCTTCTTTGGCCCAAGCAGCAGCGTTGCCTGGACGTTATACGCAATTACACGGCAGAACAGGGGGTGTCTTGGTGGCTTCCTCTAGCAATGGGGCCGTCAATTGGCATCAGCTTCGCAAGGACGTGAGTGGTTGGCCGTCTAACGAGGCTGCACCTGTACTACCTCAGACGTTCGGACATGGAAAGCGCAAGATGCTAACGTGGATGAACGTTCTCTCACTGACATTTGTTGATAGGTACGCTCCGCCGAGCGATGCGATTGGAGATGCAGGAGCGTCCAACGCGTAAGCCATCACCGCTGCAACACAGAAGAAGCGCGCAAAAAATTAACGAGAAGGTGTGCAAAGAACAAATCAAGATCCTCAAGGCTGGACAACTAACACATTTCACGGCGAGTCACATACGCAGAAGCGTCCCCCCCCCGCTTATGCTAGAGCCCTAGTACGCGAGCCACGTGAGTTCGAGGTGACCTGTATCATTTAAATCAAACCACAATTTGTTTCATATATATATATATAAAATTACCATCCCATAAGTACTTGTAAATCTTATTATCTGTGTACAGCGTGTTTCTCTCTCGCTCCCGGCACAGCCCTTTTGAAACACATAAGAGCTGTAAGTACATTGATTTGTGAGCAAGAAAGCCTATGGCATAAAGTATCTAGATATGAAGACTTTTATAACACTTGAAGCAACATTCTCAAGTCTCCATTTCAATTTTGAGCAGAATTTTATATTGTTGATTTTTAACGTGTAGCTGGCATTCAATAACTAGTAAGGACTTTAACACTCGATGCTCGCGGCGACACAAGCTTCCCTACCTGATAGCATTATATATATATATTGTTTTATTCCCTTATCAACTACGCCAGGAAATATATTCGCCGAACGTACATCTAGACGATAATAACCACAAGTTATTAGCATTTCCCGGCTCGCTTTATCCTGACAGAAATTCTGGGAATTCGTGCATCTTCATCATACGTGGAATTGAGGAAGTGAGCGTGAGTCTTGCTATTGAGTTGAAGCACTGCTCGGCAGAGATACATGCACGCGTAGTTGTAGAATTGATGTTTCCTGGTTTTTCAACTGTTTTAATATTTATATATATATACGAGTATATGATGCTTATTATGCTCGCAGCCATCGCGAGTTGCACGCTATAGAGATAAATGTTTTTATGTCATTTGTTTCAGGGTTTCCCGCACTCCGATCGGAAACGATAGCGCAGTGGAAACATGGCGGTTGGTGGTTAAAGGTGAAATTTAAGTTTGGCCTGCTTGAAATTTTACACTGTGCACAGCCGAAACTGAGGTATAGTTTAATAACAGACGCTGGAATACTATAAGGTGGAAGCGTTATACTTGATACAAACAAGGCAGAATGGCTTAGACTGATATATTTATTGAGGATATACGTAATTGATTCGGCAAGTTTCTTGTAGAGGTACAAGATTATCCAATTGGATGAGATTGTCAGGCTGTGTTAATCATAATAAATATATATGACGTTTAGACCACAGCCTGGTCGGGCTTTAATACACATAGATGATAGAGCTAAGTTTTAAAAAAGATGAGCTCTTATTCCGATTCCAGGATTGTTGGCCTTTGATAAAGATTATGTGAGGAAGTCCGAATACCATAAAATGTTGCGCATGCAAGTGATGCACGCGAGACAGTTGGGTTCAGCGAGATAGAGATGCATGTGCTAGTACGATGATTGGATAGGATGCATGTTAGTTGGGAATAAGATTAGCGTGGCTGGAACCGCGCTAGGACCTGGACAGCCAGGCCTAGGACTGCGACAATCTTGCCAGGCGCGGATATCCGCGCGAAGCCGCTCAAACGGGCCGCCCTAGCGCGCCACTTTTTCCATTTCGCTGCCCTCTTCCCAAACCCCATTGCTCGGGGTCCTTTCTAGGTATAGCGGAAAGCCAGTGACCCTGTTTATCGCTGGAATTGAGCAGTTCTGGCCCATTGCACGAGGGATCCGCACTACCCAGTTAGGAGAGGACTGCCTATGAAATGCCTCACAATTGCTTTGTTCAGCTTTTTTTTGGTTTTTTTTTTTTTTTACTTTTTATTTTTTTTTTTAAAGGGCGCGCATTCTTTGGCTGTAATAACGGAGTTGTTTTTCACATTGTGAACAATATATAGCGGCTCATAGCATAGCGTTGACTGGCTGAGTTTAGCAGGCACTCCGAATATATAAAGGAACAATACAACATGTCTTCCGTATTCGTAATAAATCCATTTACAGTTATGTTCATTTGCAGCTCTTAATCTGCTATTTGTATCTCTGCTACATAGTTACGACTCGCTCATCAAACTAAAGATTTTCAACATGGTGTCAGAAGTTGCCTTAAACTGTTGAACAGGGGAAGCTTGAACTGTAAGTGTTCTCGCTGTAAGAATTCACGTGACAATTCCGGAGTGCTCCGACGCTGGAAAGCTTCGTGATTCTACCAGGCAACCTTATATATATGATATCCTAACACATTCCCCCAATGACGAGCCATCGAATTGTATCCACACCTACGAATACTGTCTATTATACAAGTATCATGTTACAAATTAATTACTAGTAAGTACTTACTAGTACTACTAAGTACCAAGGACTACTAGTACTAGTACTAAGTACAAGTACTACTAGTACACAGGAGCTATCTGTACTAGCTAACTAGTTACTACCAGGAGCTAATAATGACAAACTGGTACCGTACTATAAGCAGTCCTCGAAGATAAGCGGTTGTCCAGGTTGTCCGAGACAACCAGAATTTGCGTCGGACAACCTAACAGTCTGAGACATTGCTCGGTGGACAACCAAGAACCCTATCTCTAACCCTACACTAACTCAAAACCGACTCGGCTATCTTATATATACGCGTGGTACCCAATTGTAATCTATGTTATAAAACCCGTTTTGCTTTCACAATATTTTGCAGGCTGAGACTGACAATTCAATCCCATGCCAGACCAACTGTATAGGCTTAGCTTGGCACTAATGAATGTTCAGTTTCATACTTCAAACGCAGATTGTTTTCTAAGTCATCAGAAATCTTAATCGGAATTAACTAGTGAAGAATATAAAAATATGGGACCAGCTGCTGGATTTCCAACACTGGTATATATATCATATGTCAGGTTTTCTGCATGGTGATGAGAGCGTGAACTCGATTTGGAACCCCAGCAAACCAGCAGTTCTGCCAAAATTTCTGGAGAGGACCCCAATACCCCCGGCCTGTTTTCACCCACCTCCTTGGAATCCTAGACCCGCCCCACTGAACAATATACATATTTGGAGGCAGGAGACCAATGCAGGCAATAAATGCGCTTAAAGTTTCGCATGGCGCCCCAAAACAAAGATTGCGCAGAGCTTGAGAGGTAGGGGAGCCGGTAGGTCGTGGGAAGGGAGGGCGGAGGAGCTCCAGTGAAATATTAAGTCATACCACTATTTTGCGCAGTTCGGCTGTTTTGCCGCCGCCGTTATATAAAAAAATCCTGTACGCCATCTGTTTTTGGGTGTTTTCCTGATTATAGTATTATGTATGCTGATTGAAGAATAGGAGATTTGGGATTTTTTTGGACAATCAGAAACATTGTTGGACGACAACCCGTTATTTGATGCCGGGGTGCTCCCAGACAACACTATGTTTTCTTATTTCGAGCACTGAGTAAGTCTACTATATGACAACTCCTGTTAGTCGTTACTTAGTACCCTACTAATATAAAAAATATAATGCTAACTAAATACGAAATCTATTTACTATCACACTTCTTCATGTTTCTATAGCATAGGCCTACTCTCTTTGACCTATATTGGCCGAGTTTCCTGTAAATTCCCGTGAAATCCTACGTCCAACATACGCTGCCGCTGGCCATTGCTCTCGCGGCGCGACTGTTGCACCGTTACACTAATATATATAGCAGGTAGGAAAGCGTGCTGCCAAATTCGCCTCTGACGCTCACTTCATTTGAAACTTGTTCACAGCACGGATACACATTCAACAGCTTCCATCTTTTGTTTCTCCGTTCAACAACAGTGTTCACTTTGTTATAAAAACATAATGTCTCTGTCGCTATAACGCAGCTGTGTCATTGCCGAAAATCCACACAAAGTACGTGACAAATATTCTCTGCGTTCGCGAACCTTGCCCAGTAATGGAATATGGCTCTGTCAGAATCAGGAACACTACCGGCGCTCTTCCGTGACCGCAACTTGCCTGCCGCAACGCTGCAACGTTTTTGGCAACGTTCCAAGTGGCGAGGCTCGTACGGAGTTGGAAAGCAAAGTTGCGCCGCCTGCCGCGCAGCCTATAGCCCACTAGACTGGCGCATATCTCGCGTTCCGACCTCTCGTGCTTAGGCTTAGTCAGCTCGATGGGGTAATCGAGGGTGGGAGAGAGTCGCCAGATATATATAGCTTGTCCTTGCGATGGCCATTTCATTACTGGGCAAGGTTCGCGACACGCGGAAAATTTCGTCCAGTCTTTTCTGTGATTTCGGGGACGGTATGACACAGCCTCCGGTTACAACAGCAGACATTAGTTTTTATAAAACAAAGTGAACTACTGTTCACCGCGATCCAAATGTCTGCCCTTTTTCTGTGTCCCCGCTAAAATTGTGGACTGGTTCGCTGGCACAATATGAAATGCGTCGCGCCGGCCTACAGCATTCGGCGCACGGAATCCGATAGCTGCCATTGCTGCCATACTGTCGTAGGACGTTCCCGCGGTCCGCCTGTGCGCCTTGCCGCGGAACTGCGCGCAAGATCCTCGCGCTCAGCACTTCGGGTCAAACACCTCCTTTGGCAACGCTCTCTTCTAGTAGTCCCGGTCTCATCTAGGACATCTTCTCTCATCCCTGAGCCAGACATGTGTGGCGCGTGCTCACAGCAGTGTACAGGTGCTAGTGATTCGAGTCACTTCAGTTCATGAACACTCCGCTAGCAGGAGACGAACCCTAATTAAAAAGCCATTGTATCTTTCAATCCCGAACACAACGGAATAAAGAACCCTGCACAACAGGCGAGCTGAGTGAGGTGGTACTTTGAACTTTAAAATAGAAAAAATACTCAGTCCAGTTCAGCAAGTTGAAGTGTGTTTGAACACTTGAATGAAAGAAGGGTTTGAAGTGGCAGAAGTTTATTTTAAAACGGAATTACCAACGAGTTTACTCCCATTAGTAAACACCGTTGCGCAAATTAAACAGCTTGTTGTTTACAGTCGCTATTACGCATAAACTTTCTCATGTCACTATTTTATGGCAGCGATGTTAACACACGGGAGCATCTGTCGCACGCGCGGTCTTGGCGGGCGAACAGAATGAAAGCGGATAGCACGCTGCATGTGCGGAGACTCTTCCATTCAAACGTTCATCAAACAAGTATACGATTATCATGAAGCATAGTGTAACATAAAAAAAAAATTGATGAATCATAACCGAAGCACAGAAAATGTTACACAGATAAACTAATCACCTGTGGAAATATATATATACTCACTAACGTAACTAGAAGTAGACAGAAGACTTGAACTTTCAGCATCAATGAAGTACTGAAAGGAGTGCTGCGCCGATATTCGCTCGACGCGAATCAAGCTCGAATGCTGCCATGGCCAAGCAATGCATTGCAAAACCGCCAGTGCTCTAGACTGGATCCTTGTTCTTCTGTTATCCAGAAAATATGGTGTGTACTTTGAAATAGTGGAAGACCCATCTACTAGAAGTAGTGGCAACGTGGATTTCTGGAAAGAGGGCGCTAGTTCATGACAAAACTTGCGTGCGAATCGGGACCATGTAGATGATACAGATTAATGAGAATTAGAATGTAATGATTATAGGAAAAACCGTTCTGCATCTCTATTAAATTATAAAATCTTATACGGGAAGGAATGTTTTTCGATTATTTACACTTTTTGATCCAAGCGTAATTATAAGCGAATTACCACACCAAATTCAGATGTATGAGTACGCATTACAAAACGCAGTAGACACGCATTTATAGCTCACGCTCATAGACTATATATAATAAATATATATATATATATATATATATATATACATACATAATAGAAACTTTCCTAATGTCGGGGTACCGTACCTATATACGTATACGTAGGTCTATTATTGGCATTTCATATTGAACCAGGTAAATATATCACGTCGTTTTCCCTAGATATAGTTTATAACTTATGTGCTCATTTCCAGAAGCAAATCAGCACGGGTCGGCGGTGGTATATAATATTAATTGCAACTGTTGGAACTCTGAACGCAAACGCATTTATTATAAACGTTTAGCTGCTATAGCGAATGCAATTTCGAGTAAAAACTATATACGTGGGTGGGTGCGTGAATGAGTCCATCTATGTGTGCTTACGTAGTGGCATATCAGCCATATAGGGGGATGAAGAGTTCAACACTGTGCTACTACTGCGCGGCGCATTATACCCCTGGAAAGGAGGCAATAAAACCCCTCGTAAATATAGAATATATAATACTCAATAATATCAGCAACGGTAACAACTAACATCACAGTGGCGTAACGCTTGTTCATTTAGTCTCCGGCCCGGTACTTTTTTAAGTACGTATATAAATTTATATAACCAGGCGTACATGAATTAATTCACTACCGTAATTATAGATATCATAGACTACTGCCCGAGCAGGTGCTGCCCTCTTTCCGTGGACGCGTGCGTATAAGAGTCCCTGATAGCTATAGCATGACAACGCCCATCACCTTGAAGCTTAGGCCTAAGGAAGTTCTTACTATAATATTAGGTCTAGAGGCAACCAAATATTAAATATGAACAGATAAATGTGTGCCGTTGGCATGAGAAAAACCAATACCTGCATCTTAAACGAAAATATCTCGCGCCCTCCACCGGAATTAATAACCAACTGCCTTCATATCAAGGGTCCTTAATGCAGTTTTTTGGCATTGCAACGTAATGCACGGACTCCATACTAAGAGAATACCTAATATAAACATTTAAAAAAAGGACTAATCTGTAGTAGTACGCGTCGATTGGCGGGTACGATCCTGCTTTTATGCCTGGCACAGTAAAGGCACGTTATCCTGATTTTCTGCTATAGTAACCGCTGGCGTGAGAAATGGAATATTGTTATTGGTTGTGATAGATTAGCTTAGGGTGAAGATATAGTAACTGAAAATGCGTTTGGCTACGATTCAATAATCTAGACCAATTCACTATAATTTCTCCTGTTCCTGGCAAAAGACTATTTGGTTACCTTTTTATTTTCCGCGTATAAAGTGGGAAATAATACTCTATATATCGGCTGCCTGTGAAAAATAGAGATTTAAAGAATCGTCGCTAGCGCTAAACAAAATCACAAATATCACTTTTGACCAAATTTAGATACTGTAGATAATATTA
>NW_014577131.1:744272-752666 GCF_000485595.1 Priapulus caudatus | reverse complement strand
TATATAATAAATATATTGACGTTAGTCACACAGCCTGGTCGGGCTATACACATAGATGATAGAGCTAAGTTTTTTAATAAAAATGAACTCTTATTCCGATTCAGGATTTGTTGCCTTGTAAAAATTATAGTGAAGGAAGTCGAATAACATAAAATGTTCGCATGCAGTGATGCACGGAGACAGTGGGTTCAAGGATAGAGATGATGTCTAGTACGATGATTGGATAGGATGATGTTAGTTGATAAGATAGGACTGGACATCTTCTCTATCCCTGAGCCAGACAGTGTGCCGTGCTTCACAGCCAGTGTCACAGTGAGTGATCGAGTCACTTCAGTTCATCGAACAACTCGTAGCCAGACGAAGCCCTATTAAAAAGCCTTGGTATCTTTCATCCCGAACACAACGGAATAAAGAGCCCTGCACAACAGCAGTGAGTGAGGTGGTACTTGACTTTAAAATAAAAAAATACTCAAGTCCAGTGTCAGAGTGTGAGTGTGTTGAAACTTGAATGAGAACGGGTTGAAGGTGGCAGTTTTATTTTTAAAACGGATTACCAACGAGTTACTTCCATTAGTAACACCGTTGACCAATTAAACATTTTGTTTACAGTCGCTATTACGCATAAAACTTCTCATGTCACTATTTATGGCATCGATTTACACACGAGCATTGTCGCACGCCGTCTTGGCGCGAACGAATGAAAGCGAGCACGTGCATGCGAACTTCCATTCAACGTTCATCAAACAATATTACGATTATCATGAACATAGTGTAAATAAAAAAAATTGATAATCAATACCGAGCACAGAAAATGTTACAATAAAACTAATCTGTGAAATATATCATATACTCACTACGTAACTAGAAGTAGAAGAAACTTGACTTTCACTCATGAAGTACTAAAGGATGCTGCGCCATATTTCGCTCGATCGCAATCAGCTCGAATGCTGCCAATGCCCAGCATGCATTGCAAACCGCCAGTGCTCTAGACTGGATCTTGTTTTCTGTTATCGGAAAATATGGTGTGTACTTTGAAATATGGAGCCCATCTACTAGAAGTAGTGGCAACGTGGATTTCTGGAAAAGAGGGCGCTAGTTCATTGACAAAACTTGCGTCGAACGGACGCATGGTAGATGGATACAGATTAATGAGATTAGAATGTAATATTATAGGAAGAAAACCGTTTGCATCTCATCAAATTATAAAAATATATAAGAAAGGAATGTTTTTACGATTATTTACATTTTTGATCAAGCGTATTATTAAAGCGAATACACACCAATTCAGATGTCTGAGTCCATTAAAAACGCAGTAGACACGCATTTATAGCTCACGCTATAACTATATATAAATAAATAACTCTCTGTTCAAAGTAACTATAGTTCCTCTGTAAGATTCACTCTTTGTTCAAAGAAACTACAGTTCCTCTGTAAGCTTCACTCTTTGTTCAAAGTAACTACAGTTCCTCCGATTCCTATCCGTCGATCGTCCCGAAAAGCGAATCTGCCGCGAAGCTCGGGGTAATGTATCGACGAGAAGAAGATGCCTCGACCCGACCGTCCGCCAACTTACCGATAAGAACAGCGCCGAGGGTCTCAAACACGCTGGCGAGGATGCACGCTTGTCGCATAGTGAGCACCTTCGATCCAACCGAAGTTCCAAACGAGTTCGCGACATCGTTCGCGCCGATTCCGAACGCTAGGACAAAGGCGATGATAAATCCGACAATGACGATCCAGAGCGCTTCATCTAACATGATTACGAGTCACGGGGGCAGTCAGGGGGCACAACTGAAAATTGTTTACGGCCTGTTCGCCACGATGCAGTCGTACGTTTTCGCGTACGATCGTGAGCGAACGCGATGGCGCGGCAGTCTTCAGTCGTCGAGTATTTGTCTTGCAGCTATCGCGGTGACTGTGAGGTGGCCGGCAGCATAGTCAGTATTCGCTAGCATTCAAAATATTTACAGAGCTAAATGCACACGTAGAGAAATTAAATTTCTCTCCTCCTAGCCGTACGACACGCTCGTCACGCTTTCTTCTACTTATCGCAGATCTTAAGACTTCTTTATCCTCGCAGCTTGGCACATACACGTTCTCAAGACTTTCCCACTTTCGCAGCTCGATGCGACTATGGCTTCTTTGGCAGAGCAGCAGCGTTGCTGGACGTTATACGCAATTACCACGGCAACAGGGGGTGTCTTGGCTGGCTTCCTCTGAATGGGGCGTCAATTGGGATCAGCTTCGCAGGACTGGTGGTTGGCCGGTCTACGAGGCTGCACCTGTACTACCTCAGCACGTCGGACAGGAAAGTGCAGAGATTACTAACGTGATGAACGTCTCTCACTGACATTTGGATAGGTACGCTCCGCCAGGGAGTCGATTGGAGCTGCAGGAGCGCCAACCGTAACCTCACGCCTGCAACACAGAAGAGCGGGCAAAAATTAACGAAAGGGTGCAAAAGAACAAATCAAGATCCTCAGAGCTGGACAACTACACATTTACGCGAGTCACCATACGCCCTCACCGTTAGAGCGTAGTTACGCGAGCCACGTGAGTTCGAGTGACCTGTATCATTTAAATCAAACACATTTGTTTACATATATATATATATATGTACCATCCCATAAGTACTTGTAAAGCTTATTATCTGTGTAAGCATGTTTTCTCTCCCTCCCACACACCTTTGAAACAACATAAGAGCTGTAAGTACATGATTTGTGACAAGAAAGCCATGCATAAAGTTATTAGAATGAACACTTTTATAACATTGAACAACATTCTCAGCTCCATTTCAATTTGACAGAATTTTATAAGTGATTTTTAACTGTAGCTGGCATTCAATAACTAGAAGGACTTTAACAACGCGATGCTGCACGACACAAGGCTTACCCTACCTGATAGCATATATATATATATGTTTTATTCCCTTATCAACTACGCAAGAAATAATATTCGCGATTTACATCTAGACGATAATAACCAAGTTATAGCATTTCCGCTCCTTTATCCTACAGAAATTCTGGGAATTCGCGCACTTCATCATACGTGGAATGAGGAAGTGCAGAGTGGATCTTGCTATTGATTGAACACTGCTCGGCAAGATACATGCACGCGTAGTTGTAGATTGATGTTTCCTGGTTTTCAATGTTTTAATATTTATATATATACACGAGTATATGATGCTTATTTATGCTCGCGCCAACGCGAGTTGCAACGCTATGGTATGTTATGTCGTTTCAGGTTTCCCGCATTCCGATCGAAACGCATGCGCAGTGGAAACATGGCGGTTGGTGGTTAAAGTGAAATTTAAGTTTGGCTCTTGAAATTTACACTGTGCACAGCGAACTGAGGTATTAGTTTTAATAACAACGCTGGAATACTATAAGGTGAAGGTTATACTTATACTTGATACAAAACAAGGCAGAAATGCTTAGATGATTATTTTATTTGAGATATACGTAATTGTTCGGCAGTTTTTGTAGAGGTACAAGATTATCCAATGGATGGATGTCAGGCTGTGTATATAATAAATATATTGACGTTAGTCACACAGCCTGGTCGGGCTATACACATAGATGATAGAGCTAAGTTTTTTAATAAAAATGAACTCTTATTCCGATTCAGGATTTGTTGCCTTATAAAAATTAGTGAAGGAAGTCGAATAACATAAAATGTTCGCATGCAGTGATGCACGGAGACAGTGGGTTCAAGGATAGAGATGATGTCTAGTACGATGATTGGATAGGATGATGTTAGTTGATAAGATAGACGTGTGTGGATGTGTGTGTGTGTAAGAATAAGAAAAAGCCCCCCAAAAATACAAGGGTCAGTAAGCAGCGAGGGGAAAAAGAGAGGGGCTGATTATAGAGCTGAGAGCGTGCACTAGCTTAGCATAAGTAATCGTTGTGCTTCGTTCGCACGTTAACATGCGTGGTTTAATTGCTGCACACATAGAAATATATAGAGACACTAACTAGTATATTATTTCTATGGCTGTACACCAGCCGGTATTAGTGCCACGTACGTAGGCTATATGTCGGCGATGAGGCCAGTTGAATCCGGCAGCCCCACGTGTGCAGTGGCGTTAGCCTGAAGCGAACAGCATGCAGCAGCAGCAGCAGCAGCAGCAGCAGCAGCATCGGGTGATCCGGTGAAGACTGACGCATCATGGCAGCCGGTTAAATGTTTCCATGTGCTATAAGGCGCGCACTCTCACTAGCGTAGAGAAAACACGCCAAAGTAAACATACACCGGTCGGGGCCGAGATGGCATTTTTATAAATAGAAAATTAAAGAGGCGTCGTCGTCCGCTTGGCGCACGAAGCTTGCCCGTCTGTCGGGTATGCCGCCATAAGGCATGAATATGTAGACATGTACAGAATATATATACGAACGCTATGGGTAAGGTACAAGTCCTAGAAGAAACTGCAGCTTTCTATTTAATTCTGAACACAATCTACCAGGGTATATATATATATATAATAATTTAACGCGAGCAATACACACCGCATGGATTTGCTGGTCGAGTGACCCAGCATCATAATAAGAAGACAGACGCACATTTTACGTGCCTCTTGTTTTATTTCAGTTTCGTTGATTTTTTCTTAAGGAGGACGTTCCGGTCATTACTTCAGTCGTTTCTAGGGTTTTTAGTTGTGAACTTTCTTCGTTTTGGTAGAAAGAAATACTGCACATAATTTCAAGCGTACACTATAGGGTTTTTACGAGGCGATGATTGTTCTAGAACCAATACTTCTAAGTATGTATATGCTGAGTTAGGTTTTTGACAGTAATTATTTGCGGCCCAGTTGCAGACAAAGCTAGTTAGTTAGCGATAGTTGGGAAATTACGTTGGAACAGCGCCAAGTTGGCTAAAAAATATGCGTTAACAGTGGTTGTCCTCCAGAACATTTGGTTGTACAGTCAGTAATCAGGCCGCTTATGTGAAACTTGAGCAAGAAGAGTGCGTGGGAGGGACGAGGGTGTGCACACGCTATATATAAGCATGCTCAAGCCTGAAGCGCGTAGAAACGCACTTTCTTACCCGAACTTGATTCGAACACGATAGATCCTGCAGATTTTAGCAGGCTTCGAGTGATAACATGTTGCGAACGAGCTAGTTTTCTGTACGGGGAACCACGAGGAAATACAAGGATCCGACGAAAACTACCGCAAGTCACCTCCAGACCCATATAAATATAAAGATACTATCAAGGGCTAATAATACATTCTATACACAAACATGTATTATTAGCTTTTGATACTATACTAGATCATATATGTGTGGTCTTCGTCAGACGTCAACTCATCAGAGGCGATCGATTATATTGTCATTTCCTGTTTCAACATTTTTTTTTCTTTTTTTTTTACAATACGAATGCTTTCACACTAAGCGCGTCGTCGGGACGTTCACGTCGTTCCTGATCCTGCTTGCAGTATGTTATGAAAGAGTAGTCATTCTGCTCAAACAGATGGCTGCGAATTATGCCGACAAAAAAATTCCACCAGTTGCTCGTATTTTTAGCGCAACTTGCACGTATATATACGGAAAGCCGGCTATTGCGGTAAAGTTTGTTAGCGTGGCGGTACCTTGCGACATTATATGAGAGGGTTAAGCGGGCGCTTTTTTACGACGTCGATGTTTTGGCAACATGATGCGGTTGTTTCCGATGCGGGCTAGTTAACAGTCGAAGATCTGTCGTCGAAAGATTTTCCCCGAACATCCGTGGCTATCCGTGGCATACACAAACACACACACACACACACACACACACACACACACACACACACACACACACACACACACACACACACACTACTACTGCGCGGCGCATTATACCCCTGGAAGGAGCAATAACGCCCTCGTAATATTATGAAATATATAATACTCAAGAATATACACACGGAACAATAACATCACAGCGTAACCTTGTGTCATTGATCTCCATTATAGTATCATATAAAATTTATATAACCAGGCGTAAATGAATTAATTCACTACCGGTATTATAGATATCATAGACTACTGCCCGACAGGTGCTGCCCTCTTTACGTGGACGTGTGCGTATAAGAGTCATGATAGCTGATAGCTGACAACGCGCATCACCTTGAACTTAGGCTAGGAATGTTCTTACTATAATATTAGGTCTAGAGCAACCAAATATTAAATATTAATGATAAATGTGTGCGTTGCATGAGAAATAAACTCAATACCTGCATCTTAACGAAAATATTGGGCTATCGGAATTATAACCAATGCTTCATATAAGGGGTTTAATGAGTTTTTGCATTGCAACGTAATGCACGGACTAATACTAAGATAATACATAAATAATACATTTAAAAAAAGACTAATCTGTAGTAGTACCTCGATTCGGGTACGATCCTGCTTTTATGCCTTGGAGTAAAGCACGTATCCTGATTTTCTCTATTAGTAACCCGCTGGCAGTAGAAATGGGAATATTGTTATTGTGTGATAGATAGCTTAGTGGTGAAGATATAGTAACTGAAAATCGGTTGGCTCGGATGCAAATCTAGACAATTCACTATAATTTCTCCTGTTCCTGGGCAAAAGATATTTGGTTACTTTTATTTTCCCGTATAGAAGTGGGATAATACTCTATATATCGCTCCTGTGAAATATAGATTTAAGAAATCGTCGTAGGGCATAAAAATAATAAAATTATCACTTTTGACAATTTTAGATACTGTAGATAATATTATATGTTAAAAAGACCATGTTCTATCAATCAAATTTATCTATACCATGCGTATTAGATCGATTTTTGTATGAGGCAATGAATATATTCAACTAGGCACAGGATGATCTGGTCCGTCTTGTAAGTGTGCAATGCGGCGATAATACTTAGTTAAAGTTTGGAGGTTTCCAAGAAACGATTTCTTATGAAAATCTTTACTCGAAGAATGGGAATTTATTGCGAACACTAATCCCCATTATTTTTATGAAAAGACATTTTATAACAAGTTATATCATGCATCCGATATATTGATACGCACATGAGTTCGCTGATTTCCCCTGCTCGTTATTTTCACATTAAGCAGTTACACATAATTGCAGCTGATATCACACACCCACCGCTTATACACTAGCATCATATACGGCTACTATACGTGCAATATTATTTACTCGTCCATCTGGCGGTGTTATACAGCGTTTAAATACCTCGTCTCCATCTGATCTCATACATACGCTCGTCCTAGTTGTATACTACTAGTCCTATAGTTTACTATACTTATATAGCTAATATCATATCGTTCTTCACCAGGATATAGGGGTTTATATTGTTGATAAAGATGCTTAGTGGAGACATTACAAAATTTAATACGTTCGACTTTTATCAAATGGAGGGCATGAGGCTCATCAAGAGTGTATAATATAGACTATACTGTATAATATAATATAATATGATATAATATAGTATAGTAAAATATTATAGTAGTATAGTGTATAATATATAGTCTATATTATACACTCCTGATAATATGTTGTTCTAGCAAACGCGTGCACCCTGCCAGAAGCCTATGAGCTGTAAGAAGACAGCCAGCACATCGAGAAACTAGATGATATAGGCCTAGTCTCTTATTATTATATGATATCTTCAGTCAGTTATGGCCGCGCGCGTGTGTGTCGTTAGCGCGTGCGTGTCTGCCCGAAAGCTACCAGCGAGCTAGTCGACACAAAGTAAAGCAGATGTGAACTCGAGCTGCTGCATTGGTGGATTACATTTCGGCTATTTTTGTCGGTCGGGGTTGGCCCGGTTCGCGGTCAGTAAGGAGCGCTGCGGTGATGGAGCAAGATGGGAGAAAGAATATTCGGCTCCATGACGACGGCTAGCCACCCATGCCTGCCCGGTAAGTGTCACGCGCACATATATCCTCACATCTCGTTATAATTGCCTGCGTAAACGCTTACGACTCTCTCTCTCTCACGGAGACGCGGAGTTGAAACGCCGCCAAATAGATGCGGGATTTTTTTCCCATCGTCGAATTCGATGATCGCATCTGGAATGGAAACGGAGAAATAGCGACGGCGGTGCTGCATGCATGCCAATAACTTGAACTCGTACGGCTCGTTTAGCATATCCTTTTCATTAACATCGTTCCGGTGCACGCACGCTTGTATCCGTGCAGAAATCCGACTACTCTCTCTCTCTTCTCTTGCTCCACGCTCCTCTTTCTCTCTCTCTCTCTCACGCTCTCGTCTCTTTCTCTCTCTCGTCTCTCTCTCATTTTGCTCTCTCTCTCTCTCCTCTTCTCTTCTTCCAAGACCGACAATGGACGCAGATGCGTTCTATTCTCTCTCTTCTCTCTCTCTCTCTCCGGTCATCCTTCTCTTTCTCCCTCTCCTATCACTTCTCTCTTTCTCCCGTCT
>NW_014577131.1:734002-744247 GCF_000485595.1 Priapulus caudatus | reverse complement strand
TTACATTCTATACCCAAACATGTACTTATAGCTTTTGTATACTGATACTAGATCAGAATATGTTGTGGCTCTTCGTTCAGACGTCACTCAAATACAGAGGGCGCGATCGATTATACTTGTCATTTTCCTGTTTCAACATTTTTTTTCCTTTTTTTTTACAATTCACGCAATGCTTTCACACTAAGCGAGTCGCTCGGGACGTTCACGTCGTTTCTGATCCTGCTTTGCGAGGTTATGTTAATGGAAAGGAAGTAGTCATTCTGCTCAATACAGATGGCTGCGAATTATGCCGACAAAAAAATTCCACCAGTTGCTCGTATTTTTAGCGCAACTTGCATCGTATAATATACGGAAAGCGGCTATTGCGGTAACAGTTGTTTAGGCGTGGCGGTTACCTGCTGCGACATTATAGACTGGAGGGTTAAGCGGGCTCTTTTTTTACGACGTCGATGTTTTGGCAACCATGATGCGCGTTGTTTCCGATGCGGCTAGATTTAACAGTCGCAAGGATCTGTCGTCGAAATAGATTTTTCCGAACATTCCGCTGGCTATCCGTGGCGATAACCAAACACACCACACACACACACACACACCACGACATCACAACATACACACACACACTTACACAACACACACACACACACACACACACACACACCACACACACACACACACACGGAACGCCGCCGACCTCACTTACACACACACGCACACACGCACGCACACCCCCGACACGCACTCACTCACACCACTGCACACAGCACACACACAGCAACCACACACACACACACAGCCACACATCACACACATACACGCACACGCACGCAACACGCACGACGCACACGCACCACGCCAGACACGCACACGGCACGCACCACGCGCACGGCACCTGCGTCGACACGGCACACAGCGCCTCGCACGCGCCACGCACACATCACGCCACGCACGCACTCGCACACCACACGCGCCACGCACACGCACACGCACACACGCGGGCGCACACACACAAGACAACACACTCACACCACACACACACACACACACACCACAACACACACACACACACACACCACACACACACACACACACACACACAACGCACACACTACACGCTGATTCACAAGAACGTAAGGGGTACGAGCGCGTTGCGACACGCGTTCCAGCCTGCTTATTACAGAAGTGGCAAGCGAGCTCTTAAAAGAATGCCAACTATCATCAACAGTCGGACGAGTATTTCCTTTGAAGCCGTATGAAATCCCGGCAAATAGCTCCAACAGGTGACCCACTCGAAAGGGGTGGTAATCACGTAGACTGACGCATTGATTGCGGCGAGCAGAGGCGGCGGCGACGGTGAAAGTATTTAACTGGCGGACATCTATTCCTGTAACGGATGAGAAGCAGCTGACTGCCCGACATGTCGGGTTTCAATAACTTTCTACGAGAGCAGAAAGAAACGCGGGTTATTTTACCCCGCTGGCTGTACCGTGGTGGCTGTGAAGTTTGGTGCTTCCAATCGTTCGGCATCGTGCCTTCGTATTAGACTACGACCACGCCGTCGCACATCCGTTGCAGCCGTACACACACAGATTAGACGTACAAACAGAGCTGATTTTTACCGCATAAAGAATATTATGAAATGGTGTGTGTGTGGTGTGTGTGTGTGTGTGTGGTGTGTGTGTGTGTGCGTGCGGCTGCTGCGTGCGTGCGTGCGTACGTGCATGCGTGCGTGCGTGCATGCGTGCATGCGCGCGTGTGTGTGTGTGCGCCGTGCTTGTGTGGCCCGTGTGTCGTGTGTGCGCAGTGGCGTGATATGACCGATATGATATGATATATGACCCGCGCGATACGATGCGACAAGACATGAGCGGCTTGACATGGCATAATATTATGTGCTATGATGTGATGTCATTAGATGTGATGTAATGTGAAATGATATGATAGCAGTAATAGATTGGCCATGGTCGATGCACACTTTTCAATACGTATAACTAGCATAGACTCTATAACTAGATCTTCAACTAGATTAGTCTTTACAACTAGATTCTTAGATATTTAGGATTAATCTTCAACTAGATTCTATCTACTAGTTCAGAGTAACTGTTCGGCAGTAGTTGTGCTAGCACATATGTTTTGTACAAACGACTATGAGCTGTAGCTGTGGACCGCGTTGCTACGCGTTTATGTAGCAGCAGCTGCAGCAGCAGCAACCAACACATCAACAAGAATGTGTGACATCACACGCCATGCAGATCCATTCATACCTCACACTCCCCGAGCACGCACTGGGTCTCGCTATATTACAGCTTCTAGACAAAGAGCAGGGGCGCTTTAGTGTGAACAACGAGACAGTGGGCAGTGTTCTAAAAACCAGGCGAATATTCGTAAAGCTGTCCACGTAATTGTGAAAAAAATAGGCACACATGTAAATATATTCTCTTTGTTGTTACTCGTAGCGGTTAGGAATTAAATTAATTAAGGCCAGTATATTCATAGTGGTAGTTGGTGTGCAATTAACGAGCTACGCACGCACGCACGCACTCACGCACACACACACCACGGCACGCCACTCACGCACACACACACACACACACACAACACACACAAACACACACACCAACACACACACACACAAACACACACACCACACAAACGCACGCACGCACAACACACACCACACAACTCGCACGCACGCACACACACACACGCCACGCACACCACACCACGCACGCATGCACCACGCTCACGCACGCCACACACACACAACAACACACACACACACGCACGCACGCACGCGCGCAGAAAACCCATAATCTATAACGCTTGAAAATTAAATGGTATTAAAAATTAATTTTCATTTTTCCTACAAAATGTTTTTTTTATTGATTAGACTTTTGATTTTGTAAGTGACGAGTAATCAATTGTAACCCGGCCCAAAAACATTTTGGGGGGGCAAAAATAGTATTTTCATAATTGACCTGATACTATAAAGACAGACAGGAGCGTGAATAACTGCAACATCCCTACTGCGTATGTTGTCACGCTCAAATGTATACATACAGCTCGCATTCCGAACATAGTTAATTTTTTAATGACCGTAACGTCACTAAAAAATATCCAGCAAGAGATCGTGAAATAGAGGCTGCGATTTGCGAGCCTCTATCTTTCATCAGTACGGACGACGATGTCAACAACATTTCGAAAGAACAACACTGCCTTTTCCGAGAAGACATTGTGCATTTACCGCTAACGAATATACGCCGAGAAAAGCCTGTTAGGGCATGCGCTCACAATTACGCAGCGCAGCGAGTTCCGCTAGAGCTACACTCGGGGTTAAGTGCGCATAGAACGGTAACAGCCTTCCTCGTCGAGGCCCGAGGATGTAAACGCTTCCGCTCTCTGATACGTCCGCATCCACCCATGCGCCAGACCTGCTGTTACCACTCACAACTTGTCATGCCTCTTGCGTTCTAATGACTCATGGCGGATATGCTCCTGCGTGATACTGCGACACTTGAGTATCAACTCACGCTCTATGTTCTTACTATGCTCTACTCTCGGCAGTGTCTGCTCTTGCTGCCCCAACAGGAATAATAAGGAGGTGAAAATATACTGCTACAAATACTGCGTTGTGTAGCTCTCAACATCAAATCGGTTAGTATCGTAAAACCAAATGATGTAAAAGTTATACAGTTAAAACTAATTTGTTCAGAGTATCCGTCTATCGTAGGAAAAAAAAACTTATTTTTTAAATATATCTTTACTACGCGATGGCAGTCTATCCCACACTCGAATTTTCTACGAATTAGAGCTGATTAGAAGCCGAGAATAGAGAATATAAGGCGATGCAGGAATCGGCATTACGAAAGTATTACGTACAACGTACGGCATTGGAAGCAGCTGCATATAGTGATTGCTGGCTGTACACGCATCACTCAATCTTATCCAATACTCAGGAATTTTATTCACCATATCTCATCCTGACATACCGTACGCTTGCAGGACTGTACTATACATACAGCCAGACGGCAACGATGATTATAGCGCAATGTCCACATCGATAGCGTGAATGTATGTAGTGGCACAGCAATGTCACCTATATATAAAGCCTTTGCAATCGGCGTCGCGGATATGGATCGGTGCTATGACCTACACCATGTATCTGCGCGTGCTCAGGCGGATGCTTAACAGTGGGTAGCTTATAATATATAAACTGTAATTATTTAACGTAGCTAGGTTTTAGGGACAGACACGCCGTACGATGATTTCACTGTGTATTTTGACTGCCTTACAATTCGATAATCAATATCGATCGAAAATTCGATCTCAATACTGACTTTCAACTTACTGTATGTGATATGAAAAACAACGAGGTATCACTAGCAATCCAACAAATCCAACAATAGACAAAATCCCATATCAAAGATTAGACACCCGTCGATACCGACCAATGTAAGTTAATACATAATATCGAAATATTGTATTCGCGCTTACACGTACTCCGTTGCGATTGCTTGGGCTGGTTGTTGGATTCGTGGGAGACAATTTGCCGTAATCTTTTAGAGACTGAAACAGCGCAAACATCAGTCCGGCAAAAACCGAGCCGCCTGCTGAATATATAACGGCGGGCAACCGCTTGATAACATTGTAACGGATAAATGGCACTGGAACCCCGCTGTGCCACGACCAAGAGAAAAACGCCCGAAATACACACAGCGATCGAAAAGTCTCGTTTCAGAGCGACTCGGTTGAAAAGGACGATATATTATTACGACCCCCCCCCCCATATTCGCCACCTTTCCCACAAGCACCACACGGCCCACGCACACGCACGCCACGCACGTACGCACACACACACCACACACACACACACACACACACAACACGCACGCACGCACGCACGCACGCACGCACGCACGCACGCGCGACGGCGTGCACCCGCTCGTCTGTTTGCGTTCGTTGACTCATTTGCGTCGGCTAGCTAACCACGCCGCAGTCACCCAGTGTTGCTGCTGCTGCTGCTGCTGCACGCAGCTTTCCACGTTAGCGGCTTTTGTGTTGCAGCCAGCTGTTGCCTTTATGATGTTAATAGCAGCAGATGTGAGTAACTATTTGGTTATAGTGTATTAAGTGTCGAGAGCGCGGTTAAACGCGGCGTATCTTAGCGGTGACTAGTCATTTCAAACGCGCCGGCGTTTAAGCTGATTCAAGTAAGTTCGCTGCGTAAGATTGATTCACCCGTGCGATTATATATATATATATATATATATATATATATATATATATATATATTGCGAGGTATCGGATACACCGGGCAGTTACGCGTTTCTAGCGATACAACAAACAGATGACTATCGTTGGAATGCACTACTAATATATACTTTAACAGAGAATAAATAACTCACGGTGTGATTGATTGTAGTGGCACGGGTGTTTGGACGTGAATGGACGTTTGTAGTCACTGGTTGTAAATATGTGATTAGAGCGAATAGATTAATCAGGGGGTTTTCTTCTTTAAAATGAGTCATAAGAATTTTGGCCTAGCTCTAATTTACTGGTAAGAGAGACATTTTATTTAAAGTTACTGGATGCTCTATACACAAGCAGCCACGCATGCACGCACGCACGCACGCACGCACGCACGCACACGCACACACACGCACGCACGCACACACACACACACATGCACACACACACATATATATATATATATATATATATATATATATATATATAAACACTTTAGTTGCGCATACTAAAAATATTGACGAATACAACATTTTGCGAATACTCATATAGTAAACTTGCCCTTGCCCACATATTTAATAAAACGATCAGCAAGTACTCGACGTCTCCAAACTTCTGGAGCACTGGCGTTTCATCAGCTTCACAAGCAGTACCGTTTCCCAATTAATATGATTGATAGCGATACGCTATTGATAGAGCGGCAGGGGGTGAAATTCTTGGAAGCCTCGCAATTATGCGAAAAATGCTGATAGGTCTAACATTGCAATTAGTGTGCGACACTCACGTCACGCATGCCATTCTTCCTACGATATCATAAATATAGCGAAAGAGAAGTATATACGTGGCACAACTGCCGAGCCGCATTCTCAGTCACATTGCTCGTAGAATTACACGTTCTTACTGCATACATTTTCTCGTGGCAGGGTTAGATAATACAAGCTCAAAGCCGTGAGGAATCAGCTGGGATTGTCCGCGAGATAACATCGGCGATTGCGTATAGCCGTGTCACAAAGCTGACATGGGCAAGAAAACGCCGAGAAACCGAAAAGGACATCCCATCTACACCAGGTTAGTTCATATTAAATCAAGTAATTATTCTATGTGCTAATGAACGAAAAGAAAACGCCGAGAAACCGAAATGGGCATCCAATCTACACCAGGTTAGTAATATGAAAGAAAGTGAATTATTCCATGTGCTTAATGTCGCACAGTAGAGAGAGAGAGAGAGAGAGAGAGAGAGAGAGAGAGAGAGAGAGAGAGAGAGAGAGAGAGAGAGAGGAGAGAGAGAGAGGAGAGAGAGAGAGAGGGGGGTGAGAGGGAAGAGGAAACACATGAGGCCACTTGAAACGTTTCAATAAATATAATGCTAATAAATACGAAAATCTAATACTAGTACTACAAATTGCTTAATATGACAGTAATGGTTTCTTTTGACCTATTATTGCCGGACAGTTGTCCTGTCATGTCCGTGTAACATGCACTATGCACACACCACTAGACGCCTGCCATTTGCTCACCTGTGGGCACAGTGACTGTTAAATATATATAGTATATTATATAGTTATAGATATACTTATAGTATAGTATATAGTATAGTATATTATAGGCTATATATTTAATGGTAAGCGTGCAACAGTCGCGCGACTCGCGAGAAGCAGTGGCATCCCGGCAGCGTCGTTGAGTTGGTGCGGGTTGTTGGACGGAATTACAGGAAACTGTTGGCGAATTAGTGTGAAAGAGAGTAGGGCTAGTAATAGGCTATAGAAACATTCTATTTAGTTAGCATTATATTTTTACTTGAGAACGCTTCAACGTTGCCTGTGGAGAGAAAGAGTGAGAAAAGAGAAAGAGAGAGAGAGACGAGCGACAGAGAGAGAGGGAGAGGAGAGAGAAGAGAGAACCGAGAGGAGATGCGAGAGAATGAGAAAGGAGAGTGAGAGAGAGGAAGAGTCGAGAAAAGAGAGAGATGGAGGAGAGAAGAGAGAGGAGAGAGAGAGCGAGGAGCGAGGGGAGAGAGGAGAGAAAGTAGAGAAAGAAAGAGAGAGAGAGAGAGGCAGCGCGACAGGATGTGGAGAGAGAGAGAGAAGAGAGAGCAGAGGAGAGAGAGGAGGAGGAAAGGAGAGAGAGCAAGATGAGAGAGAGGAGAAGAAGGCGCTCGCGAAAATGGTCTATATTATTCCGCGAAAGGGTTCACGTCGAGCTGTATATGATTCACCAAATTATTATTATTAATCTCACGAGCATATCCGTATTAGCGCAGGTAAAATTAAACAGTCGAATTAAAAGAACGCCACACGCGCCGTTGTGCCTGACGTGAGAAGGAATAGCAGTGATATGTGTTTACTGACGATATAGTTTCATTGGAAGCGTGATGCAATATGTGAGCAGCAATAAACAATGAAGAATAGGATCATGTCACCCTAACACCAGCACATATATATTATTATATTATATCATATATATATAATATATATATATATATAGATATATATTAATATATATACGCCCATTAAATTTATTATTGCAGTTCCTCTTTTCAATTTCTCCCTCGTTCGCTCTCTCGGCTCTCTCTTTCCGTTCATCTAATATTTTTCCCGCGCTTTGCTACAGAATTATTTTATTTAATCGATAAGTTAATATTCACAATTTGACAGCAAAATTAATTTAAATCCGAAGCACACAATGAATTTTAAAAATTACATTTTACAAACGATACAGATAGTTTACCAGCATTTATAACACGGATGCTTGCCTCAATTTTCGCGCAAATTTAGCAGAGAAGACATACGCGGAACAATACTGTCTCAGCAAGGGTGAGTACGCGATCTAGCTAAGCAAAGGCAGAACGTACGGGGCGTTCAATCGAGAGGAAGCCTCTCAAGGAGCGAAGAAAACCGTTTCTTGGGTCTCTCCTTAAGCGTGGCCACAAGCGGTCAAGGACAGTCGTAGAGCATCGCAACTCAATCGGAACAAGGGACGCTTCGAGGCCTGTATTAACAGGCTGGGCAGGCAGGTCTGGGTGGATAGCCAGCGATAGAGGAAACCGACAGAACGACATACGAAGGTATGTAAGGTAGCCAGCGGCGCCTATTTTCACCACCCAAACACGTTTCTCCGCGACAAATTTACTGTGGCTTACACGTATTCAACGCATGAGTAAAAATTCGGACGCGGCCACGGACAAACTGCTACCTAGTACTACTAATTACTGTCGGCTACATCGTTATTTGAAACACGGAGAAAAATTTTGTTGAACCAACATGTTATCGAAAAGCGCTACGACAACCCAACAACAAACAAACTGTAGCTAATACGTTATTCACAATTATAGAATTAAATATCTGGATGCGACATTTGATTATTCTTTTTTACACACGGCGAGAGTACATCGAAGCCGGTCGCGAATATTCATTAATTAGTAACTCATTATATAGAATTAATTAAAATCATTTTCCGCTATCGTGTGTCACATTGGCATATAAACAATCGGTAAGTAGTGTGTGATACAGTGACGAGTTATACATCTTTAAATTGTGTTCATTGATACATGACAGTGTTTTGGTCTCGACGAAATCTAATGTTATAATACACTATATATTAATCGTACTAATTACGTACTCTTACGGTCGACAGAGTGCCATAATGTATTCCTACAAACACTCGCTGTGCTGTACCGCTATGAACCTATTAAAAGACTCTCTGTTATTTAAGGTCAGGCTCAATATCTACTTGCTTTCGTAAAACGGTAGCAAACCCCGCTTTGCAAGTCCGCCGGCCGGCGCATCCTCTTCTTCTCGTCTCCCACACAGAACCTCTCTCTTTCTCTCTGCGCTCTCTCACGACACACACAACACTCTCTCTCTCTCCTCTCCTCGCGCGCGGCTATCTATCTCTCTCCACTCTTTTTCGTCTCGAACATCTCACCCTCTCTCTTTGTCCTCTCCTGCTGTATAGGTTTTCAAGGTGACTCTTTTTCAGTGGTCACTTTCTCTGGTGTCATAGCAAGACACGAAATAATTCAGCCCAAATTTCAGCGAAATTCTTAAGAGGCAGTCAGTCCTGGGATATACTCTTCAAGCAGCGTTTAATCCTAAATCGTCTGCATCCGCAAAAAACCACGCCGCAAAATAATTAATGCTATAAGCAGACCGAGGGTTGTAGGAGAGAACGTTTTTCGGGATGCTCTCAATTAAAATACTGCTGCGCGGCTCTTTTTCCCGAGGCAAGCTCTTCTTCGATATTCGAGGACAGACGTCTACGATACGAATACCCACACCACACCACTACGCGGAGAGGCAACTTAAAACTGTCGTACTTGCCGACTTCGACCGAGCATAGTCGCCTGCAAGGTCGAGATACAGTTTTCCCGGAAAGCGCTCCAAGGATGTCGATGGCAGCCCGCCGGCGAGTGGTCAGTGTGGCCGACGATGCCGCTGGTACGGCCAGTCACTCCCCGTCCTCACAGTGCCCAGTGACAACAGGACTAACGGTCAGTCCTTGGAACCTCGGCGTGGTCATTGGCACTGTGGTCGGTGACTGAGGGCATCACGCAACGACGCGCTAATCTACGCGGGGGCGGATCGAACATCAGCGAGAACACGCTGCAAAGTTTCGCGACAGAGACCGAAGAGGGAACGCGCAGAGTGCGATCGCTACGCAGCGGCTGTCCAATCCATTTCGGCGATCTCGCGTCGAACACGTACCACTCGGCCGATCCGGTCGACCGCCAGCAGCAGCGACGAGAAAGCCGCTAAACTCTCACACACAAACCCGCGAGCCGAAGTTCGCTTCGCAAGAAACTCGGCGGTTCGATCTTGCAGGCCGAAACCGAAGGCGTCCTTACAGCTACGCATGGTGGTGACGACAGCGACGCCGCCGCGGGAAACTCGGCGAGTCGAGCAACCGGCCATCTGTACAGAGCAAGTCGTCGAAGACGAACACGAGCCTGAAGCGAGTCCGAAGGCAAGCCCGCGTTAGAGAAGCCGCAGCTGACGTCGGCGG
>NW_014577131.1:726755-733977 GCF_000485595.1 Priapulus caudatus | reverse complement strand
GAGCGAGGATTCGACGAGAGACGAGTGAAGGGGGAGAGCGATAAGAGAGAGAGCGATTTGTAGAGAGAGCGATTTTTAGAGAGAGCGATGGAGAAGAGAGAAAACGAGCCCGGAAAAGAGCCGAGATGGAGAAAACCGAAGCGAAAGAAGCGATGAGAGAAGATATAGACATAGAGAAGAGAGGCAAGACAGAAGATGAGCAGCAGAGAGATGCAGGAAAGAGAGAGAAGGAGAGAAGAGAGGAGAAAAAGAGAGAGCAGAGAGAGAGAGCAGAGAAGAAGCTTCCCCGAGCACGAGAGCAAGAGAGAGAGAGAGGAGAGAGAGACGAGCAGCAGAAGAGAGAGATGAGAGAGAGAGAGAAAGAAGTGTAAGGTCTCGCGAAGCGCGAATATCGCGGGAAGCGCTGGTGAATCTGTAACTATATCCGGCAGTAGAGGTTGGAGAAGCGTTGCTTTTCGCAGCCACGCGCTCTATTGACTTTAGATTTTTGCTCGCATGAACAGGCTCGGCACATTTCCTTCGAAACTGCCGTATGCTATTTCGGCTGCGAGCGCCACGGTGTTGCTAGAGAGTCTGTGTGTGTGTGTGTGCTGTTGTGTGGTGTGTGTGTGTGTGTGTGCTGTGTGCTGTGTGTGCATGCTCGTGCCATGCGTGCGGTCGCGTGCGTCGCGAGTGTGGTGTGTGTGGCTGTTGTGTGTGTGTGTGTGTGTTTGTGTGGTGTGTGTGTGTGTGTTTTGTTGTCGTGTGTTGTGGTGCTGGTGGGCAATGTGTGTGTGTGTTTGTGTGCTGTGGTGTGGCCCAGCTTGTCGTGTGTGTGTGTGTGTTGTGTGTGGTGTGCTGTTGTGTCGTCGTGTGTGTGATGTACTGTTGATGTGGCTGTGTAAGAATAACAAAAGCCCCCAAAAATACAAGCGTCAGTAAGCCAGCGAGGTTTGTGTTTGCGAAAATAAGACGAGGGGCTGATTATAGCATCTAGAGCGTGCACTAGCTTAGCCATATATACATCGCTTGCTGCCTTCCCCGTTCGCCCCCACGCTTAACATGCGTAGTTTAATTGCTGCAATCATAGCAAATAGTATAGAGACACTAACTATTTATATTCATTTCTATGCCATGTACACAGCCCCGGTCATTAGTGCCCCACTTACTCAGCTATACTCCGGCGTCATGAGGCAGTTGAATTCCCGGCAGCCCCACGTGCTTTGCAGGGGCCGTCTAGCCTAAGCGAACAGCAGCCCAGCCAGCCAGCCCAGCACCAGCCAGCAGCAGCCCAGCAGATCGCCGCGTGATCCGGTGAAGACTGACGCCATCATGGCAGCGCGCCATAAATGTTTCCATAGTGCTATAAGGCGCGCACTCTCCACTAGCCGTAGAGAAAACACGCCCAAATAAACATTACACCGCGTCGGGGCCCGACGATGCATTTTGATAAAATAGAAAATTAAAGAGGCGTCGTCGTCGCTTGGCCCACGAAGCTTGCCCGCTCTGTCGGGTATGCCGCCATAGCCATCGAATAGTAACATGACCAGCAATATATATACGAACGCTATGGTAAGCTGTACAGATCCTAGAAGAAACTGCCAGCCGCCTTTCTATCTTACATTCTGAACACAATCTACCAGGGTATATATATATATATAAATAATTAACGCGGCAATACACACGCATGGTATTGCTGGCGAGTGACCCAGCATCTATAATAAGAACAGAGCGCACAATTTACGTGGCCTCTTGTTGATTCCATTTCGTTGATTTTCTTAAGCGACGACGCTTCCTCCCGTCATTAACTCAAGTCCTTTCTAGGGTTTTTAGTTAGTTGAACTTCTGTCGTTTGCGTAAAAAAAATACTTGCACATAATTTCAAGCGTACACATACGGGTTTTTTTTACGAGGCGATTGATGAGTTCTAGAACCAACTTACTTACTAAGTATGTATATGCTGAGTTAGGTTTATTGACAGTAATTATTTGGCGGCCCAGTGCAGACAAGCTAGTTAGCTTAGCGATAGTTGCGCCGAAATTACGTTGCGAACCAGCCGCCAAAGCTTGGCTAAAAAATATGCTTACAGCTTGGTTGTCCTCCATGAACATTATGTGTTCTGCCTACAGTCAGAGCTAATCAGGCGCCTTATGTCGAAAACTCTGAGCAAGAAGAGTGCGTGGGAGGGACGAGGGTGTGCGCACACGCTATTATATAAGCATGCTCAAGCCTGAACGCGTAGAAAACGCCACTTTCTTAGCCCGAACTTGATTCGCAACACCGATAGCATCCTGCAGATTTTAGCAGGCTTCGAGCTGGATAACATGTTGCGAACGACGCTGTTTCTTACGGGGAACCACGCATGGAAATACAAGGATCCGACGAAAACTACCGCCAAGTCACCTCCAGGACCATATAAATAAAAACATACTATCAAGGCTAAATAATAGCATTCTATACCGCAGAACATGTTATTATAGGCTTTTGATACTATACTAGATCGGAATATGTGTGTCTTCGTTCAGACGCTCAACTCGATCAGAGGCGATCGATTATATTGTCATTTTCCTGTTTCAACATTTTTTTTCTTTTTTTTTTACAATACGAATTGCTTTCACACTCAAGCGCGTTCGTCGGGACGTTCACGTCGCTTGCCTCGATCCTCGTGCAGTTATGTTATGAAAGAGTAGTCATCTGCTCAAAACGATGGCTGCGAATTATGCCTGACAAAAAAATTTCCACCAGTGCTCGTATTTTCTAGCGCCAACTTTGCACGTATATATACCGGAAAGCCGGCTATTGCGCCGTAAAAGTTTTGTTTAGCCGTGGCAGGTACCTGTGCGACATTATATGATGAGCGGTTAAGCGCGCGCTTTTTTTACGACTCGGATGTTTTGGCCAACCATATCGGTTGTTTCCGATTGCGGCCGCTAGTTTAACAGTCGAAAGATCTGTCGTCGAATAGCATTTTCCGACATCCGCTGGCCTATCCGTGGACATACACAAACACACAACACATCACCACCACACACACACACACAACACACAACACACACACACACATTACAAGCACACAACACACACACACACACCACACACACACCACACACACACACCACCGAACGCCACGCACTCACTTACAACACACGCACACACGCACGCCACACCCCCACACACTTCACTTCACACGCACTGCACACAGACACACACACACACACCACACACACACACACACACACACTACACACACATACACACCACGCACGCACACGCACCACGCACACGCACACGCACACGCACACCGCCGCCACGCACACGCGCACGGCACCTGCGTCGCACACGGCACAGCAGCGCACTCGCACGCGCCTACGCACACCATCACGCACGCACGCACTCGCACACCACGACGCGCCAGCGCACACGCACCACGCACACACGCGGCGCACACACCACAGACACACACACACCACACAACACACACACACACACAAACACACAACACACACACACACACACACACACACACACACACACACACACGCACACACACTACACGCTGATTCACAACGAACGTAAGGGGATGACCGAGCCGTAGCGACGTTCCAGCCTGCTTATTACCAGAAGTGGCAAGCGGCTCTTAAAAGAATGCCAACTATCATCAACAGTCGGACGAGTATTTCTTTTGAAGCCGTATGAAATCCCGGCAAATAGCTCCACAACACGGTTGACCCACTCGAACAGGTGGTAATCACGTAGACTGACGCATTGATGCGGCGAGCAGAGGCGGCGGCGACGGTGAAATATATCTAACTGGCGGACATACTTTTCCTGTACGGCATGAGAAGCAGCTGACTTGCCCGACATGTTCGGGTTTCCAATTAACTTTCTACGCAGAGCAGAAAGAAACGCGGGGTTATTTTACCCCGCTGGCTTGTAAACCGTGGTGGCTGTGAAGTTGGTGCTTCAATCGTCGGCATGTGCCTTCTATAGACTAACACCACCGCCGTCGCACATCCGTGCAGCCGTACACACACAGATAGACGTACAAACAGAGCTGATTTTTACCGCCCCATAAATATATTATGAAATGGTCGTGTTGTGCTGTGTGTGTGTGCTGTGGTGGCTGTGTGTGTGTGCTGCGTGCGGCGCATGCGTGCTCGGGACCGTGCGTACGTGCCATGTCGTGCGCTGCGTGCATGCGTGCATGCGCGCGTGTGTGTGTGTGCGTGTGTGTGCGTGTGTACGTGTGTGCGCACGTGCGTGATATGACACGATATGATATGATATGACACGATACGATGCGACAAGACATGAGCGGCTTGACATGGCATAATATTATGTGCCTATGATTGATGCTCATTAGATGTGATGTATGTGAAATGCAATATGATTAGCCAGCTAACTAGAATTGGCCATGGTCATGCCACTTTCAATAACGTATAACTAGCATAGACTCTATAACTAGATCTTCAACTAGATTAGTCTTTAACTAGATTCTATAGATATTAGATTAATCTTCAACTAGATTCTATCTACTAGTTCAGAGTAACTGTTCGGCAGTAGTTGTGCTGCACAATATGTGTTTGTCACACACGACTATGGCGTGTAGCCTGTGGACCGCGTCTTTGTAACGCGTTTATGTAGCAGCAGCTGCAGCACGCAAGCAACCAACACATCAACAAGAATGTGTGCGACATCACACGCCATGCAGATCCCATTCATACCTGCACACTCCCCGAGCCCACGGGTCTCGCTTATTACACCTCAGACAAAAGAGCAGTGGCGCGCTTTAGCCTGTGCGAACAACGCAGACAGTGGGCAGAGCTTCTAAAAACAGTGCGAATATTCGTAAAGCTGCTCCACGTAATTGCTGAAAATAAATAGGCACACATGTAAATATATCTCTTTTTGTTACTCGCTAGCGGTTAGGAATTAAATTAATTAGCGCCCAGTATTATCAATGGTAGTTGGTGTGCAATTAACGAGCATACGCACGACGCACGCACTCACGCACACACACACGCACGGCACGCGACTCACGCACACACACACACACACACACAACACACCACAAACACACACCACACACACACACACACACAAACACACACACACACACAAACGCACGCACGCACACACACACCACACAACTCGCACGCACGCAACACACACACACGCCACGCACACACACACACACGCACGCATGCACACGCCACGCAGCCACACACACACAACAACACACACACACACGACACGCACCACGCCACGCGCCAGCAAAACCCATAATCTATAACGCTTGAAATTAAATGGTATTAAAAATTAATTTTCATTTTTCCTACAAAAATGTTTTTTTTATTGATGACTTTTGATTTTGTAAGTGGACGCAGTAATCAATTGTACCCGGCAACATTGGCAAAATAGTATTTCATTAATGACTGCATACTATAAAAGACAGAGAGCGTGAATAACTGCAACATCCCTACTGCGTTATGGTTTGTCACGCTCAAATGTATACATACACTCCTCGCATCTCCAACATACGTTAATTTTAACTGACCGTAAACGTCACTAAAAAATATCAGCAAAGAGATCGTGAAATACGCACGGCCTGATTTGCTGCACGCCTCCTATCTGTTCATCAAAATGGCATTAAAAATTAATTTTCATTTATCAGTACGGACGACGATGTCAACAACATTTCGAAAGAACAACACTGCCTTTTCCGAGAAGACATTGTGCATTTACCGCTAACGAATATACGCCGAGAAAAGCCGCCTGTTAGGCATGCTCACATTACGCAGCGAGCGAGTTCCGCTAGAGCTACACTCGGGGTAGTGCGCATAGAACGGAACAGCGGCATTCCTCGTCGAGGCCCGAGGATGTAAACGCTCCGCTCTCTGATACTCCGCATCCACCCATGCGCAGCTGCTGTACCACTCACAACTTGTCTGCTCTTGGCTTCTAATGACTCATGGCGGAATATGCTCCTGCGTATACTGGACACTCTGAGTAAGTCAACTCACGCTCTATGTTCTACTATGCTCTACTCTCGGCAGTGTCTGTCTTGCTGCAGGAGGAATAATAAGAGGTGAAAATATACTGCTACAATACGCGTTGTGTAGCTCTCAAATCAAATCGGTAGATCGTAAAACCAAATGAGGTAAAAGTTATACATATAAAATATTGCTTCAGAGTATCCGTCTATCGTAGGAACTATTAAATATCATTTTACTACGCGATGGCAGTATACCCACACTCGAATTTTCTACGAATAGAGCTGATTAGAAGCCGAGAATAGAGAATATAAGCATGAGGAATCGGCATACGAAAGTATACGTACAACGTACGGCATTGGAAGCATGCTGCATATAGTGATTGCTGGCTGTACACGCATCCTCAATCTTATCCAATACTCAGAATTTTATTCACATTCTCATCACTGACATACGTAACGCTTGCAGGACTGTACTATACATACAGCAGACGGCAACATAATATAGCAATGTCACATCGATAGCGTGAATGTATGAGCTGGCACAGCAATGTCACTATATATATAAGCCTTTGCAATCGGCGTGCGGATATGGGATCGGTGCTATGACCCTACACCATGTATCTGTGCTCAGGCGGATGCTTAAACAGTGGGTAGCTTATAATATATAAACTGTAATATTAACGTAGGTTTTAGGGACAGCCACGCCGTGACGATGTTCACTGTGTATTGACTGCTTACAATCGATATCATATCGATGAAAATTCTATCTCATACTGACTTCAATTACTGTATGTGATATGAACAACGAGGTATCACCCAGCAATCCAACAATCCAACAATAGACAAAATCCCATATCAAAGATAGACACCCGTCGATACCGACCAATGTAAGTCATTACATAATATCAAAATATTGTATTAGCGCGGACACGTACTCCGTGCGATTGCTGGGGCTGTTGTTGGCATTCGTGGGAGCACATTGCGTAATCTTAGAGACTGAAACAGCGCAAACATCAGTCCGGCAAAAACCGAGCGCTGCTGAAATATATAACGGCGGGCAACCGCTTGTAACATTGTAACGGATAAATGCCACGGGAACCCACCGCTGTGCAACGACAAGAGAAAACGCCGAAATACACACAGCGACTCGAAAAGGTCTCGTTTCAGAAGCGACTCGGTGAAAGCGACGATATATTATTTACGACCCCCCCCCATACTCGCACCTTTCCCACAAGACACACACGCACA
>NW_014577131.1:671755-721755 GCF_000485595.1 Priapulus caudatus | reverse complement strand
GCCAGTCACTCCCGTCCTCACAGTGCCAGTGACACAGGAGCTAACGGTCAGTCCTGGAACCTCGGGTGTCATTGGCACTGTGGTCGGGTCGACTGAGGGCATCACGCAACGACCGCTATCTTCGGGGGGCGGATCGGACATCAGCGAGAACACGCTGCAAGTTCCACAGAGAGCCGAAGAGGGAACGCCGCAGAGGGCGTCGCTACGGCAGCGGCTGTCGAACGCCTTTCGGCGATCGCGTCCGAACACGTACCACGTCGGCGACCCGACCGCCAGCAGCAGCGACGAGAAAGCCGCAAACTCTCACCACAAACCCGGCGAGCGAAGTTCGCTTCGAAAGAAACTCGGCGGTTCGATCTTCAAGCCGAAACCGAAGGCGTCCTACACGCTACCGCATGGTGGCGACGACAGCGACGCCGCCGCGGGAAACCTCGGCGAGTCGAGCACCGGCCATCTTGTACAGAGCAAGTCGTCGAAGACGAACACGAGCCTGAGCGAGTCCGAGGCGAGCCCGCGGTTAGAGAAGCCGCAAGCTGACGTCGGCGCGCAGAAGCGCTACTCACTGCGCAGTAGTCTCGAGCGCATGTTCCGCAAGCGCAAGCCGGACTCGCAAGACGAACAGCCGACGACGACGACGTCGCTGCAGCACGTCGACGTGTCGCCGGCGGCCAGCGACGTGAGCGTAGCGCCGAGCGCGAGAGTCGAGAACAACCGCGTGCCGAGAGTCGTCATCAACGAACCGGACGTCGGCGAGTTCGTCGGCGACCTGCAGGAGATGAAGTCGAGTAGCTTGCCGACGCCGCTGCAGCCGCCGCACGAGCAGTCACCGAGTCTACCGGCGCACCAGAGCCGCGTCGGCTACCGGCCACGACTCGACTATCTCTACATGACGAAGCCGCCGCCGCCGTTGAAACCGAAAGTGCTGCATTACGAAACTGGATCGAGTCGACCGGAGAGTCCGTCTAGTCCGACGTCGGACAAGAGCAATTCGCTAGAGAAGGATAACAGAGGGCATAAATCGGCGCTGTCGAAAGAGACGAAACGGCGGAAATCCGGAAGTTTAGAATCGCGTTTTGGTAGAGCCGGTCTAAAAAGTCACCACGGTTCATATTCGCCCGTTTTGTCAGCGAAGAAGTTCATGCCAGACCAAGACCTCACCGTAGCTCAAAAGCACGGCAGTCTTGGTAAGCACAGCAGGAAGGCACATTCCCAGATGTACTGCGGACATCCAGGCATCTTCAAACCGAGAGAACCGAGCGTGCTTGTGTCGTATTACAGTGCAAGTGCCGTCGCCTCAAAAGTTCCTCTTCAACAGCTGACCCATAATTACGACTCGGTGGAAAGTGAGAACGATCCGTACCTCTACCCACCACACATAGACATCGGGCCTTATAAATATGAATCATTGTCCAGAAAGTCAGACCCGCTCTCAAACCTCCGGTGGAAGCGAGCTGGCTACTTCATTGAAACGAGAACAGTGGGCACACAGTGCCCAGACAAGGAGAATGTGATGTTTTACATTGGTTCGACCGAACATCAGTCACTATCTGATAGCTCCTCAAAGAGCCCTGCATCGGGCTCCGACCACGAACAAAACAAGGGTAAGCCAGACTCAACAGAGAGTAAACCTGCCGAACAGAAGACAGAGGCAGGCATAGAACCCCAACAGAAGTTCTCCAACTGTAACATGTGCCAAGCCATTCAGCGACTGTGCGAGCTTTGCAAGCAACGCAAAGCAGTCGAGAAGGAGATAAGCCAGATCTACAAAAAGATCCAAAATTCGAAACTTAGCAGTAAAACGAAGCAGCAGAAGCAGCGGGCGACGCCGTACGACACATTCCTTAGCGGCCAACACAATCGCTACGGCGATCCGTTCCGATACAAGCTACCTCAGCAGCGACACAACGCGTCATTCTTCAATAAACTCTCGGAGAAGTTGAAAGCAGAGACAATCGCTAAACAGATGCAGACAGCAGAGACGCAGCTACAAATGCAGTCGGACTCTGGTAGACACGACCCGAGTGATCGCGCACAGCAGGCTGTGAAGCTGGACAAATGTGAGTCTGTCGATGCCAACGATAATGTGTGCGATAGGCTGCTGTCTGCCTCCCCGAAACAACACAAGGAACAACTCACGGAACAAGAGCATGCCGCAATCGAGTCCTACCTCAGCGAGCTGAAAATGACAGAGGCAGAGCAAACACAGCAGGTTGCTATGGCAATGGCAGCGTTGAACAACAGAAAAACCGAGAAGATGGTCGGCACGAAGGCAAGACAGGAGCGACTCCGACACATCGAACACATTGAGACGGAAAAACCCTCACTGAAATCGGTAATAAAAAAAGAGGAAAAGAAGGAGCATATAAAACGAGAACGATCTCGAAGCCCCCACGTGCCAATGTCGAAATCCATCCCCGGTCAAAACATCCACCAGGAGATGATGCTAGACGAGATGAGACCAATCGAGAGCACCATACCAAGTGGTCAATATTTGCCTCACTCTAGAACTGTGCTAACCTCTTCTACGTTAGCGCACGACACGAGAGCGCACACAGTACTCCCAACAACGCAGGGGTACTTGTACACGCAACGGCATCCGATGGCCCACATGCACACAACAGCGCACAGCGGCAGCGTAAACTCGCCGATGGTTGCCGATCACATGCACCATCACCACTATCAGGCGCCACCAAGGGTGCCACCCGTAACTACGCCGAAATCCGTACTGCATAAACCTCTAGTGCATACGCCACTAGCCTACGCAGAAGGCGATGTGCAATACGCCACGAAATCTACAGCCGTGAGCATCATAGAGCACATTCCACACGAAGCCGGCCAGTACCGGCAACACCCGTCTGAGACTCACAGTCAGCATTTCGTGTACCCCGAAGTAAGACACGCCCAGACGGCCACATCGTCCGATCAGGTGCAGTACGCGATCCCGCGCACGAGAAGTCCGCAGTTGGTGTCGCAAGCAGAAATACAGAGATTGTTGTACGATTGGCACCAGATGACGCACAGAGACCACGCGGTTGCTACGGTGACTGCTCACGATTCGAACGTGCCCGACAGTGCAATCGATAGCCACGCTGGTAATTACAGTTTAGGCATTCATTATACCGATGAAATTGACGAGGGCCGACCATATAGAGAGGTCATTCATTCAGATATGAATGATCCAGACCACTCCCACCAGCAATATGTTCAACAAACGTATAGAAACTATCCTCATCTACAGAACAACGGTGGTCAGCACATTGAACTATCGTCATTACAATATGAAACGCAGGTAGCACCGTACAATCCATATCAAGGTATTCCTCCAAGGCAACAACAAAGAAGTCCCCCCGTGCGATCACACATGGAAGCATACAATGAGCCGCATCAGGATGATCGTTGTAGGCCCGAAGTAAGAGTGAAGGTACATCCGCCTATGTTGCAACACGCAGATGATAACCGCGGTACACCGCCCATCCCACGCCACCGCGTGGATCATTATGCGTGCACACCGCAGACACCTACACACATGCAACAGCAGAGACAGGCAACTGCGGACACTCTGCAACAACGAGAAATGCGCGGCTGTTACACGCAAGCCGTGTTGGATTCTCCTATGTGCGCAGCGGAGAGCGAGAAACACGCATTACCCGGGTCTCCTCGAAACCCACCTCAGTACGGCGCCGTTCCAGCAGTGGTTGACTCTCGTAAGCCGCCGCCATTAGATCTGCGTGTACTTCAGCAGCATCACCACCAACATCACCCTCCTCAAGAACGATCGCCAAAGCCAGCTGGGCAGCACGGGACAAAAGAGAGGATTCTTCTTACCGAGAGCCTCGTGAAGAAACTAAATGGTTCTCAGGGGAAAAGAGCCAACCACACACCGCCACCAATATCGCCAGGCACAGAGACAAGTCTGTCGGTATCTATTTCGCTTTCACCTCCCGATTCTAAACGATCGTCCACAATGTCGCCAGATTCGAAAAGATCGTCTGCGTTGTTGTCAGATCATAAAGGGTCACTGTCACCCGCCGACACAAAAAGGTCGTCAAGTAAGTCACCGCTAGGGAGCGCGCCGAGGTCTCCATTTGAAGAGATTGCACATCAGTCCGCACACTTGCCTCCGGACAGTCTCATATCGAGGCTAATTCAAACCACGCAGATGTCGGCGACCTTATCACCGGTTGGCATAAAACGATCACTCAGTAAATCTCCTACAGAACCTTTGCCGAGGCCGCCAATGTCGGACGTAATGCACCAGTCAACACAGCTGTCAACTGACGCGGTATCGTTGCAGCCAGTAACCTCGTCACTTTTTACCATGCACTCGTCCACATCAGAGCACGGCAACGGTCAACCGCTAATGTGTGAAATCATTGACGAAAACCAAAGCCACCAGCGCATCTCACCAGATAGTCAAGGCGGCGAAACTAAGCACACTCAGGCAGATGACTGGACAACGGAGGACGTAGCCGCTAGATCTTCACCTATCACGAAGGCATCTCAGGAAACAAAAAGTAAAAAGTCTACAAAACGACGCACGCCGACTCCGGAGCAAGCTACAGCCGAACCGATTATGAAACGAATTAACGACAATTTCACTCTCACACTTCACAAGAAAATAAAACTGGACACCGACGGGCCAAACAGTGAAGCAGATATCATAACCGACGAAAGACCAGCACCGGAGACCGTCTCCACGCAATCCGTGCAAGCCATCAGCATACCGGACACCGTCATGACCGACAGCGTGACTAGTCAAGTTCACAGTGACGTCATGGACGATGACATCATGACCAACAGCACCGGGACGTTGATCATCAAGAGAAACATCGACGACGCGCACGGCGGTCTTCAACTCTACTCCCGATCCGGAAGCGGAACTCTCACGTGCGATAGCAGCGTGTCAATGTCAGAATCCATGACGGAATCAATGGAACGGCAGTGCACATCTCCCACACAAGATACCCGCAACGAGATCTACCAGATCACGTCAGCAAGTGACATTCCGAATCGCAGCTGTTCGCTCTATACGGACGCAGCCGCGTCAATACAAGCATCACCGACACAAATACAAGCAGCAGAAGCACTACCAGCATACTCCGAGGCAGGCCTTCCTGGATACTCTGAGAGCTTACTATTGCAGCAAATGCAGCAGGGATCGAGAACGAATGTCCCATCAACGCATAGCCAGTACGGAGCGACTCCAGGCAGTGCTGCCCCGGTTATAAATGTCGTTGAGGCAAGCACACCGCAGGCTGTAAGACCAAAGAATTCGCAGTCAGTGCGGCCAAAAACAGCGTCTGCGGAAATAGTAAAAGTTGGTCAGATACCTGTAATAACTGTGGCGAGTAGCAGCCCACTAAATCACAGTCCACCTCAGACGGTAGAACTTAAAAATTTGGACGGCCAGACAACATCTAGTCCAGCAAAGTCTTCGAAACATCTGTCAAAGGGGCAAGTAACAGTGCCACCTAGTGATGAGAAAAGGACAGCGCCATCTAGTGTTCAGCAACTAGAGAGAGACCTGTCCACGAAAGTAGCATCTGAAGGGGCAGTGGCCGGCGTTGAAACCTGTGAGTTACGTATAATTAACACGATAGTAATCGTGATCCGGCATCGGATAAGTTATCTTATATTTATTTTACATACAATCAATTGTCATTTAATTTAATGTCATTTTATGATGTTTGAAGCCCCAAAAACGTGACATTTGATATAATATTAATTAAGTATTGTCCATGCACGCAGCCACCTACGCACCCAAGCAAGCACGCACGCCCGCACGTACGCATGCACGCACCCACGCACGCACGCACACACGCACGCACGCACACCTGTATGCATTACATTGTGTTGTCACTGATCTTCATATACCAACTTAGTATATCGAGATCAGTCGGTGCTTGCCTATACAACTATTACGCACTTGTTATAGACGTGTACGCTGGGCCATACCTGTCCTCAACGTGGATATATAACTCAGATGCTAGCAAGCTGCAGCTCGCCTCTGGCACTCATGATAATGGTAAGATCAAGATCGCATAACTTTACTGTCAACAACCATCTAGGTGCAGGGAAGTACGCGATATACGGGATGACTGTACATAAAAATGTAATAGAGCGTAAAGTTACGCTGCGTGGTATATAACCTGTTTAGTGTGACTAGATGTAATGGCAAATACTATAGGTTGAATGGATTCAGGCCACCCACTGGAGTGGTTGACTGGAAGATTAAATTGTCATTTTGCCCTTCATCACTTCTATTTATTTCGTTTCATTTGTTTTAATTGTATCAGCATGGTCACTTGTTTCACACTAATATGTTAGCTCCAAAACGTAATTCAGAAGTATAAATAAAGTAAATTGAATTGAATTAAATTGAATCGATGTTGCGTGTAGATGCGAGTCATGATGTGGTCGTTGCTATTGGCGCAGGCACGCCAGGCGATTCAGCTGCAGCAGCAGATAGTCGAAGACTTTCCCAAGATTCTACAGCCTCGGAGAAGGAGTTTCGGGAGCGCTACACCGCCCTCAGAAAGGAGATGCTGCACCAACGACCAAACATTGTTTACCAACGCCCAGAGAAGTGCTCTTACAGTAAGATTATTCCAAATGTAGCACAGACACTCCTCATTTCATCAGGAGTCTATCAATGCTATATTGATAGACTCCTGATTTCATGTTGAATACTAATTTATTAATATAATACACGCTCATTATATATTTTAATAAACAACTAGCAATTCTTACAGGCAATTGTCACAAGGGTATAGTTTTTGGAATTAAGTCCAGACTAGTTATTGCCGCGTGGTATAGAAGGTTGTGCTTTTACCCGGTTACCTTAATTCTGTAGGCCACGACAAGACTGTGCTGGTTCAAAAAAAGAAAAATGAATATGGTTTCCGAATCCATGGCAGTCATCCGGTTATTGTTGCTGAAGTTGACAAAGGCAAGTTAATTAAAAAAAATACCCCCATTGCTCTTCTTGTTTCACAATCTTTAAACTCTGTAACACCGGAGTCACGAGTTCATGAGGGGGGGCTCGTTGGTGTCCCCACGATTGCACTCAGAGCTAATATATATTCCCTGCAAATTTGAAAACTGAATACGCGATAATTTAGAACGCGATGGCCTTCATGATATATATATATAATATATATATATATATAGGCTTCAACGAACCACGTGTGATAACAACAAATCTAGTTGTAAATTATCTTGTTGAAAACCAAAAAAGCACTAATAAGTTATTATTCCATTAGGCGGTGCAGCAGAACAGGCGGGACTAGGAGTGGGCGATGCCATATTGTCCTTGAACGGGGTCAACGTGCTAGAGATGTCGCACAGAGATGTTGTCCAGTTGGCCATCAAAGGTAGGAAGTTATGAGCAACTCAACGTATATTAACAATGGGAACGACAAGATAATATCAGGAGTAAATAATAGTGCAGCGTTGATTATGGGTGTTGCTATCCCCCGGGCGTGGAGGGACAGTCACGTGATACTGTCGACGTATATACTTCAAAGTCCAAATCTTCCACACAAAGATTCCACAGTCATACCTCCGTACTAGACATGGCCTTATATTCCTAACCCTAACCGTAACCCTAACCCTGATCCTAACCCTAATCCTAACACTAGTGCTGCCACATTGCGGTACTGTCCCTCCACGCCCGGGGATAGCATTTCCCGTTGATTATAGTCTCTACCGCTAGCAACGGTCATGATATCATTAGTAGATATAATCCATTAATAACATATGCCAATAATTACCAATTTAATGTCAGCACACCCCTTTCATCATTCTAAAATATAACTGAACTTGCAAAACGCACTTACATTTTCAGGACCAGACCCACTGGTGCTGGAGGTGTCATCACAAGGTGTCAACTTCTACCAAGTCGACATAGACCTTGAGATGAAGATACTGTACAGTGGCTACATGGATATACTAGGTGGCATCGGCACTCCATCCAGATGGCGCCACCGCTGGATCGTCCTTAAACAGGATAACGCGCTCTATCTGTATAGATCTGAGGAGGACCGCGACCCGGTTGGAGTGGTGCAAGTTTCCGGTTGTACCGTGACGCATCTAAAGGATAGCAACCGACCGTTCTGTTTACGGGTGGCCCGCTACGGGGAAAGGACGTGGTACCTCTCTCCTGACTCACAGACAACTATGGACACGTGGATGCAAGTCTTGCAAGAAGCTGCATTCATCCTGGATGCTGTAAGTTACATTGCAAAAAGTGTACTTAAGACAACTTTATTATGGAAATGCATAAAGGGATAACTTCTTATTGATGGATAATTTAATTCTGGATAATGTTTTTATGGTTTTTATTTGACAACTGTTGCCACGAAAAGCTACAATCACTATAAACTGCCATGTTTTAAACAAAGTTCACCTCTGAATAAATTCATAAAGTTGATTCCGATATGAAGCACTTTAATAATCGTGACACTTTCCGAGAAAACAATTACATGACCGATGCTTTTATTCTAACATCTAGGGTGATTCCTGGCTTAGGAGCTGCAGTCGAAGAGCAGGGTTGTCACCTCTCGCTATCGACTCTCCAGAATACCACGGTGTCATCACAGCACAGTTACACGGGCGCTGGCATCAATTCCTAGCAGTACTAAAGGATGCGTGCTTGTTCCTCTACGCAAACGCTAACTCAACCGCTGCAGCTGGTGAGCACGCTATTATCTGTTATAATGTCCGCTATTATCTGTTATAATATCAGGATTATGTGTTTCGTCGGGGAATATTTCCGAAGCGAACATGAATATATCGGGCGTGAGGAAGGGACAGCTGCAGCAGATAACAAAAGAGAGGGAGCGAGAGAAAGAGAGAGACAGAGAGAGAGAGAGATAAAAAAGAGAGAGAGAGAGCAAGAGAGAGCGAGAGAGAGGGAGAGATAGCTAGATAGAGATAGGGGGTGGGAGATAGGTAGAGCGAGAGCGAGAAGGAAGGGGAAGAGTTAAACATTCTAACATATATTATAATTAGCTTTTACATTAATTTCCAGGTGCCCTTCATTTGCACGGGTATACAGTTTCATCCAAAGAGATCAGACAAAGACCAACCCTGGAGCTTACACCGACGCAGCCGAATCTGCAAACCTTCTGTTTCTTCACTGATAATGCAGAATGCCACAAAAGGTGAGCTTACCGGCCAGCAGACTATTTCTACCACTAAACATTATATAATAACGTATAATGTATACTATTTTTACCACTGAGCTGCAATATAATATATGTAATAACGTTATACGCAATAACACGTATATAATAATATATAAAACGTTATGATGTATTAGATAAGGATGGTAAATAGGTTGGCGAGATAGATTATTAAGTAATGACTATGTTATTAAATGCAGCTCAGTGTGATTTCTACACGCGTTGCGCAGCGGCAACAATTGTTTCCTTGCTGTAACCATAAATATTTACAAATATATGTGTATATATGTATATATACAAAATGTGTTTGTATATATCTATGCTGTGACCAAAGACCGTATACAATTGTACACGGTCTTTGCTGTATAAGCGCGAACTACTAACTAACACTAGTACATAATGACTAGCTAGATCTTAAGGTAAGAATATATAGTGGATGTAAATGGAAACATCTATAGCAATGCGCGTATTAAGGCAGCGTTTCTCTTCACAGATGGATGACTGCACTTCAACATTCTATTTCGAAATGGGTGCGAGCAGAAGTAACGCAGGGTACGTGATTCGTGCAAGGAAAATGCTACGAGCCGCTGTGGAGCGATTGCATTCGGCAGATCCAATCCTCTGAGCACTGACTACACACACCGCTACCTGCTAAGTCGCTAATGCAAACCTACAGCGCAGGAGCATCAAGCGAATCCGCGTCGTATAGCTACGCTTCGTAAAAAAAGCGCGAAAAATACGGCTGTAGGTTGTAGTAACGGTTGACTGCTGTAAGGTTCGGTAACCAGCCGCAAATAGTGGTTGAATTCGAAATACAAGAGAGAGGAAATTTCCCTCATAACTCCCCCTTCATGTGCATCTGCTGGCATGTGTGCAGAGGCTATTAAACTTACACCCGTATAAGCCCATAAAAATTAAAACAACAAACGACACCAAAGCCCTGAGCGAATATTATAAGCTGGTTTAACATGTATCGCGTGACTTCTGAAGGCATATCCCGATAATCCGCAATATTATAGGACTCCAAGCGAGGCATATAGAAAGTATACGTGCGATTTTACACGGTAAGAAAAAATGACGAGAGGAACATGTGTCAACCACGTAATGAAGTTAGTCATTCTGTTATACGTGGATAGAAGCGATGGAGGTGAAAAAGAAACACGTGAACTGGTGGAGCGTAACATATTAACGTCTGTAAACTTATTGATAAACAGCAGGAGCAGGGGAGGCAACGGATTGCCCGGAACAGGAGCTAAGGTCCCCAACGGGAACATTGAACGGCCAGTGAGTTCCCGGAATAAAAAAGCGAGTGAACATTCATGACCCGTATGGTGCCAAAAAAAACACGTGTGTGCGACAGAGGTGGTTTAACAATTTTCAGTACTATTAAATGTAAATATCACATCCTTTCATTAAGATTAAAGGTTAGAGAAATAATTTGATGGATTGTTACTTATATTATCATCCTAGATACCCTACGTCACTTCCTAGATAGAATAGTCGTGTTTAAGCTTCACACAGCACACCCATGTTTATTTATAATAAAAAAAACATGCATTGGAAACGGGATATCATATCTATACTGGAATCCGTATCACCATGCGTTATAACAACACATTTTGCCTTGATATATGCTAACAATTTTTGTTATGAGCTTATAAGACAAAGCTAAATTACATTATAAAATTGTCTTGCGTGACGCTTTTGTTGCAAAGCCATTTTCTACAGCCTAATAGGCGCTTTTCAAAAGTCATCTAAAATGGGACCGACACTAGTAAATCGATCGTAACATGCAGTCTCGTGGCCATTCTTATGGTAACGAGATGCACTGGTGTGGTTTAGTCGTGTTCGTATATTCCGTACTTACTGTGTTGATTGCGTGTGCTTGTCTAGTCTATTTGTTTCGTTCTTTTTTTTATTTTTGCCGCACTAATGCCAAAAAATCGTGTATATAGGCCTACGGGCGATATCTAGGAGAAGGGATAGTGTTTGCGTGTATGCGCGCGCGAGTGTGTGACCTAGTTCAAATATTATTTGTGTGTGTGATTACGATTGAATGATATGCGGTTATTACAAATGTATGAATGCTTAATGTTGTGTTGTGAATAGAGTATATGTTTCCATTGTGCCAACGATGCCGCCCGCATGTAAAGTCTTGTTCAATGGTGGGCATGTATAAAATCAGTATTAGCAATTTACTAGCTGGCAAATGTCTTCATATAATATATAATTAAAGCCAAATCTGTCAATGTAAATATATGTCTTACCGGTAACACAGACACGCGAAGAGCAAAGCTAGTGTATTCTATTTGTTACTCACATTTGTATGTAAATAATACAGGGTAGATGAAACTCAGTCTGTATCTAAGGCAATTGTATAAATTTACATATATTTTTAATGGAAAGTGATAAAATAAACATTTGAAGCCGAACCTGGTTTTAATCTATTTTTTTCTAGTTTTCCTCTGATATAAATCCATTGACATAACTAAATCGATTACATGAAGTGATCAGCAACGATGACGACTAAGTCAGGAGTGTATAAGATAGATCTATCTAGATATAATCTATATTATACACTCCTGGTGAAATGACAGTCAATCAATTATTTTACAGTCATGTCTTGAATATCTTTCGTTGATAAACCAATGCATATGGTTTCACTTCCACTTACCGAAGAAATACTCTTAAATGCTACTAACTTACCGCTATTACTGTTACTGCGCACTGCTTGAATGTCAACAGGGGAGAAAACGAGCGTAAATCACTGGCACAACGTATCATGTGCACAAGTCAAGATAATTTATTAACACACATGTAGTCAACTCTTTAGCATCTATCGTTCACTCTGTAGGTATGTTAATTCATGGTCACTGCACGTAGTTATATGGTGAGAAATCCACATTATTTAGGAACGTTATGTATCTCCATTAACTTTTAAAACAGAATTTCAGTAGACATTACATATATTATGTTAATAGTTATACAACCAAAACATGTACATATGCATAGAAGCATCACGTAAATATTCACTACAAAATTGCATGAAAAACAGTACCTAGATGTGTTTTTTTATCAAAAGTTCTTCTACGTTATCTCGTATTATGCTACTAAAATTTGTAACAATTCATAACAAATATCATCTGTTCCCTTATCACATTACTCGTCTAACCGTTTGTCTGATACACGTCATCAAACTTTTTACCCTACAAAAATCTACACAATATGAAACGGAATTTCATATGGTGTAATGATGCATTCATAGGCGATTTCCAAAAAACAACAAGCGATAAATTATTGAGATTAAAGTAGGAAATCCCCTAGTATAATGGCGTTCAGTAAAATTATTCGTTTTAAGTCAATAGTTATAATATAACATACAGCAAAATCGGCCCTTTTTATTTTGGGAAATCAAATTTCCAACATTTCGGGAATTCAGCACATGCCATTCAGTATACCATTATACTTCACATGTCAGATCCAGTCTTGCTCATGGCAATCAGTAATTTTGTTGTTTGTTAGGGAGTTTGAGTTCACATTAATCCAAGCAAAAACCAGCAAACTTCAATAACAATGTGAAATGAAGAATTATAATGTGTACATCTCATACTTAAAAACGCAACCAAATAACATTCACCAAACAACCATAATAACCCTCTGGGGCCCCTGGGGACCAGCAACAGTGCCATTGCCCTTGTAAGTTACTTATTTGTGACCAGGTGGGAATTGATAACCTAGTTTAACGCAATGAATCAAGACACAAATGCTAATAAATTCCTATCCAGAACAAAACTGCACATCTAATGGCGCTGTCACACCACCGTATGAAAGCCAGCGTATACCGACGTATCAAAATTTCTCTAAAACGCTGGCATACGCTGAACTATCGATGCTTTTTTTAATTTTGGGCGTATACATAGCGTATTCATAACGAGTTGGACGTATACATAACGTATTAGTAACGTATATAGAACGTTTCGATAACTTATAGATAACTTATACCAACAAATGCTTAGCGTGTTGCCGGCGTTCACAACTTATGCCCAACGATAGTCTAACTTATGCATAGCGAGCGGCAGCGTATCGCCGACGATCACGTGTCTTAGCCTATAAAAAGGCAGCCGCTCGACGATTCAATTCATAACCGCACTAGACACCGCAGTATCAACATCACCGTCGCAGTATCAACATGCCAATACCATTTTTATATACCAATTCCCCTAAACGCTGCCAATACGCCATATTATACGGTAGCTGTAAGTTAGAAACACGTTCAGTAAATTCTGTGGTCGTCCGGAACACTTCAAATACGTCTACATACGTCAATATGCGTTGGAGATAAGTTCGATATAAGTTACACATAGGTTCAAAGCACGTTACTCATAGGTTAGAAATAAGTTTTGGGTACGCTAGACATTATCTCGACGTATTTCGACTTATGAGTAACTTACAAGTAACGTGTGTGAACGTGTGTCAACGATCGCATAACATACCTACAACTTATGGCACGCGTATGCGGGACGTATGGGCATACGCTGGTATACGTCGAAAATGTTTGTGTATGCAAAAAAGATTCCGGCGACCTCGCCGTACTACGACGTATACCAGCGTGCTTCAGCGTGCTTCAGCGTGCTTCAGTGTGCTTTAGAGTGCTTCAGCGTGCTCTTAACTTATACAAAACTTACCCATAACTTATTCGACGTACGCCAGCGTATTCGCCAAATTTTTCATACGTCGGCATACGCTGGCTAAATCGTCAAGATGTGACAGGGCCATTATTATAGCACACAGGAAAAGTGTAGACAAAATTCAACACTTGGTCATACACTTACAATAATTGTAAATGATGAAATTGTCGATAGAACATCAAATAGAAGTAGACGGTGTTGTTCAGATCTATTTCCGAGAAACCACAGGCAAATTTAAAACGTAAACTACAAGGTAAAAACTGCTAAAGATGTCTGTAGCTCTCTCTATGCCCCTCTCACATCGAAACAACACTAACCCCTAGTAAGTTACCCACTCCGAAATAAATATCCCCGCGAGCGCTATTTAACCTGTAAATTCTGAAGATGCTGCGAGACCTTGTCGATCTCTTTCTTGTCTCGCACCACGCTGCGACCTTCGGCCGGCACCTCGAGCAGCTTCCCAAGGTCAACGCGAAGGTCGTCGAGAGATTTCGACCTTGCAAAGCCGGCCGGCTCCCACTGCGGCAACTCGGACGACTCTGATATGTTACGCTCCCTCGCCGGCGGCGGCGGATCGACGGGCGGCGGCGCCGACGCGTCGCGAGCGGTGGTGTGCGCCGAGTCGTGCCACGGCACCTGGTACGGCCGCTTGAACCGCCGCGCGGACCTCATTCTTCCCGCCGACTTGCCAGGACCTGCCGCCACTGCCGCAGCGGCGTCCGCGCGTGCGTAGGGGGCGCCGACGTTGCGGTTCCGCTCCCTCAGTCCGCGCAGCGACTTTGTGCGTCCCGTCCGAACGGCGGCGCTGGCGGGCGCGACGAGCAGCCCGGTGACGTACTGCGAATTCATGTGCAGCACGCGGAAACCGGGTTTCGCCGGGCTGTTGGGGTTGCTACTGGGCTTGGGCTCTCGCGCGCACTCGCGCTCGCGCAGGAACTGCCGCCGGCTCTCCGTCACCGTGCTGAGCATGCCCAACTCGTGCAGGGCGCTGTCGATGTCCATCGCCGACGGCAACGGACAGGAACTTGTCGATGCTGGCGGTGGGCTGTTTCCATGGCAGCAGTAGCAGGCACTAACTCTCTCCATGTCACGGGAGCATGACGCTGCAATTCAATTCAATTCGATCGACTTGATTTACACTTGTGAATCACATTTTGAAGGTATGGTATTAGTTAAACAAATTAATTGGCAATGCTGATGAATTTAAAACAAATAAAACTAAATAAATAGCAATGATGGAGCGCAAAATGACAATTCAGTCTTCCAGTCACCCCACTCCAGTAGATTACGGAATAACTACATGATGCCAAAAATACAAGATAAGGAATAATATATATAAATAACAGGTGAAACCAGAGTAGTAAACTTTTTCTTGGTTTACTAGATAATGTATAACAATTATGATAATTATGATATACGTATTATTTCATTATACAGTAAAACTCGCATAAGTCGACACATTTGGGACCAGCATATTTGTGTTGACTTACGAAAATGACGACTTAAGCGTAAGTCGTCATTTTGTAGACTTATACAATGTATGTAATGCGCGTATACACTGCATTAGCTGCCTTGCATAGCAGGACATTTGCGGTGCACGTCTGCCAAATTTTCTTGGAATACTTGCTGAAAAAAATACGGCAATTCCGCGAGGCCGTGCTCTGGAATGAACTATTGGGGATTGTACTAACTGGGTTTGTACTGTATAGCAGAATTAATTTTCAGGGAGTCACATGGACTCCTGCATAATGTCAAATCAGGGAGTCTGACAGTAAATCAGGGAGTATTTGACTCGATCCGGAATCGCGTTAATTTCGCACCCTGCATTGGGCTGCATACACTATATAATACCCTGTATACAGTGGGGAATCTGGGGGTGTGCGAACTGCGAGCTGGAAAAAAACACAATGCGTCCAAGCAAACAATTCGATTCAAACAATCCGTCTGCGACAGCCAGCAAGTGCATTCCCTAGACCGTACACTGCGCCATCGGCATTTCTGTTGTCGACTTACAGATGGGAAATTATTGTTGTTTGTATTATATGGGACCTGTCTGAGGGCGTCGACCTGTACATAATGACGACTTATAAATGTCGACTTAGGCGAGGCTATTCCAATGGATTTACTATGAGAACGAATCAGGACTTTGACTTCCATGTCGACTTACGTGAATTGACGACTTAGACGATGTCGACTTACGCGAGTTTTACTGTACATTCAAGCTATTCCCTTAGGTGAGTGCGTGCGACCGTTGACGCGAGTTCGGTTTGTGAAACTAATGATATACATTGCATCAAGAGCTAATAATACCTAGAGTGTACAACGGAAAAACGGGAAAATAGTGCTATTTCACAACTACATTATTCTACTTTGCCTGCGAGTCTAGAATAATTTCATGGTATTGCATTAAGCAGAATTCCTTGCTCTCTACAACAAGACCAACCGCTTGTCAATACGATACTCCTAGGCGGAGATATCGGCTCCTAAACCTCCCCTCCCACATGCCTTACGCCGCTTCGCATCCACTTTATTCAGCTACCTACACGCGTCTAAGCATTGCTTCGTGAAAGTTCGGTTTTTCCGCGATAACTTTATGAATGAACGGTGCTTCGGTTATCATAGATGACTTTCGGGGGCATCGCCTATGCCCTTATCTTCCATTATCTTTCCTAGCACGGCTAATGCCCGTCATGGTGGAGCCGGCTCCATCAAGTTTTTACAACGCAGCTCAGTTACTATATATGGTGTAGTAACAGTACCAAATTTGGGCATGTGACATCAATTATCAGTGCTCCAAGCGGTGACGAAAACCGATAGCCAAAATGCTTAGACGCGTGTAGGTTGCTGAATAAAGTGGATGCGAAGCGGCGTAAGGCATGTGGGAGGGGAGGTTTAGGAGCCGATATCTCCGCCTAGGAGTATCGTATTGACAAGCAGTTGGTCTTGTTGTAGAGAGCAAGGAATTCTGCTTAATGCAATACCATGAAATTATTCTAGACTCGCAGGCAAAGTAGAATAATGTAGTCGTGAAATAGCACTATTTTCCCGTTTTTCCGTTGTACACTCTAGGTATTATTAGCTCTTGATTGAATACAACCTCCGACAATTCTTACTCATATGGCTTGTGAAAAGAGAGAGAGGTCAAATTAAGAAATTCACCTACCGTGATTGAATGGGTTATGATTATCCCTCAGGTCGTGCCATTTACATCAACTGGCTTGATTCTCCAGCGAAAATTCCTCTCCGACTAAGCATTAACAGCAAAAATCAGCATGAACAATATTGAATACGTACGAATAACCAAATTCAGTCTAACCTAGGCCCTATCGGCGCAAATCCACTTTAGGCACCTTAGGTATCACGAAGTGATGCACAGATTTCTGTCTATCATCAACTGATGCACAGACTTTCCGTATATCCAAGGAATGATGCAAAAACCTTAACCCTAACACACTTCGTGATACCTAAGGTTATACTTTATGACTTAGGGTTAGGGTTAGGGTTTTTGTAGCTCCAAGAAACGGTATCGCTAGGGTTAGGATACCCTAGACAATCCGTATAGACAATCCGATCTGTATAGACAATCCGTCGCACAGCCTGGTCGGGCTAGGGTTTTTGCATCATTCCTTGATATACGGAAAGTCTGTGCATTAGTTGTAGCTCTAGTAGCCGCCAGCGGCAGTCAATGTAAGCGGGCTATAGTACTAGAGCTACATCAGTTGATGATACACAGAAATCTGTGCATCACTTCGTGATACCTAAGGTGCCTAAAGAGGATTTGCACCCTTACCGCTAAACTCACATTAATTTATTTAGCGACAAATAACAAGACATTAGGCACAATTTACTAATAGTAATACTAATAGTAATAAATGATCGGTCTAGGCCTACGACATTTGCTGGAAACGCGTAAAAACTAAAATCATTTTACATTTTCAAAATGAACTATTTACATGATACATCTACTCATTCATTCGAGGCGTTGCCATTAGGCCTACAAATAAACTATTTTTAATTCATGGTTTCAATAGTTATAATAACGTACACTGCTTTATGTTACACTAATGTCTTTTCTATGCCATTTTAACCGGCAATTATTTTCTTTCAGTTCCATTCATTTACTTGGAATTTAGAAATTTGTTTGTGGACCTCTTAGTAGATGCGCTCTCGCAATCTAACTGTTGGGAAAAAACAATTGAATGTACAAAAAATAGTTTAATTAGAAAGTAGTTATACTTGAGAAACAATTAAATAATATTAATTATATTAGCTTAAAATTTCGTAGGTAGAAACTTCTTGTGAAGCGTGTTATAAATTATCAATCTGTCGTGAAGAAGCTCTTCAAAGGGGCATTATGAAAATGTTGGTATAAAGAAAGACCAAAACGACCTGGAACGGACTGAAAAGAGACCGACTCTTTAGCTTTTATTGAACTATTTTAGTTAACTTATTGAACCGGTTTTATTGAACTATATTAACTGTAAATTAAATTTGAACTTTTATATTATATAATTATTTTTTCTCATTTCATTCCTAGATTACCTACACACATGAATTTCTCTTTCTGCGTGGCTTTCTTGTTGTTCTTGTCGACTTCATCCTTGTGATTTGTTTGCATGGTGCAGTAACAATAAAACGCATAAGAAATAGGTTGGAAATTCTATTTTTCAATTTACAATTGTATTAAACATGTATGATATTATACCAGCTAGAAGTATAAGCTAGAAGTATAAGCTAGAACTGTATATAGCTAGTGTAATAACATTTATTTTGCGTTCGCGTGTGCACGTGTGTGCCTGCGTGTGCGTGCATGTAGCGTGTTTGTCTGTGCGTGCGCGCAGACACGTGCGCGTGTGTCAGAATGTGAGCAAATTGCAACTTGGAATAATCATTTGAGTAATCAGAATGACTACTCCAAGATTGCATTGAAAATGATACATTTATTTATATATACCTGCGCACATGGACAATACTGAAATAGATACCGTTTCGGTCCGTTCCGTTGTTTCCATGTACCGGCAAAATGGCGGCAAAGTTAAATAGTAAAACCGAAGATGTCACGAAAAAGTTAATCACACGGTTAACTGGGTTCGTTGTAAGTACAATATTAGTTACATTAAAGCATTAGGGTGCTACTATGCGGTAGTGCAAGTGCCTATGATTACAGTTAGGCATACTACTACTAGTACTACTACTGAGTCAAGGGGTCGTTGTCGTATCAGCCTCAGATTACTGAGTGACGTCTCCTTACCGTCTGACACTGACAGTGATACTGATAGTGATAGTGATAGGGTCTATGTCCCCCAGGGTACTGCCGGAACGTACCCTGGGTACAGTCCGGACGTTACCGGAACGTACCCTGGTAACTATCTAGCTGATATGGTTAGGGTTAGGGTTATGGTTAGGGAGTAGGCGTAGGCAACTCCCTAGACTCGTTAGTGGAGTAGGCAAGGTACGGTCCGGCATATTAGATAGTACTAGTAGTATTTAATACCACTACCAGGGTACGTTCCGGTATACCGGACCGTACCCAGGGTACGTTCCGGCAGTACCCTGGGGGACATAGACCCTATCAGTATCAGCGGTACCTGAGGTAGTACTACAGAGTACAGTAGGACTACTCAGTAGTACACTGTACAGTCTACAGATATGTACACGATGTACATGATATATGTATACACAAAGTGTACCAGACTTGTACTACAGAAGTGTACCCTAACCCTAACCTTAACCCTAACCCTAAACATACCGCATATAAAAATATATAAACATAATAGTATTACTATTAATACTAAACTGTAAACAACCTAAAACTATACCTCGGGTACATATCTGTAGTACCTGATACGACAACGACCCCATCTGCACTACTACTAGCCTACTCATCGTGCGTTATGCATGCAACTTATGCTCAAGGATAGAGAGCATGTCCAGTAATAAACATCATCCTATCCAATCACCGTCCTGGACATCATCTCTATCCTTGAACCTATCGAACCGTACCCAGGGTAGGGTACCCTCCGATAGTACTCTGGGGGTCATAGACCCTATCAGCACAACTTATGGCTGTCGTTGAGTACCTTGTCAAGACCGGCACAGGCACAGGCACAGACACTGAGACAGGCACTTGGAGCGTTTCAATAAAATATAATGCTAAATAAATAGGAAGTGTCTAAACAACCAGATCCGGTTTCGGAGTCCTGAAAACTAAACAATTGGCTCTTTTCTCTGATTGGCTAATTTTGTCACTTATTTATTATATTTTTTATTATTGTTGGCTAATTTTATTTTATTTTAGAATTAGGGATAGGGTTAGGATTAGCATTAGGGTTTGGGTTAGGGTTAGGGTCTATATCCACTACTTTCAAGTAGGTCTGAGTAGCTAAGCGGTAGGTCTTTCGCTTCGTGATAGTAACGGACCATGTTCGAACCACATAAGATGTTTTTATTTTTCTCTGCTTTGTGTATTTCTTTGTATTTTATTTGTTTCTGCATTTATTTGTTCTGTAACTTTTGTTTATGTTTGGAATTAAATATATTTCTTTATGTGTTGCATTTAACATTGTCCTATTATATATTTGTCCTGTTAATAGTGTTATGTTCGGAAACTGACCAATCAGAGAAGAGAGCCGGTTGTTTAGTTTTCAAGACTCCGAAACCGGGTCCGGTTGTTTAGACACTGCCAAATAAATATGAAATCTATTTACTACCAAAGTCTTAATCATAATGTTTCTCTACTCTCTTTTGCCTATTGTTGACAATTTTCTGTAAATGCCGTCCAAATTCTCATCTGCAACACACAAGTACACCGCACGCTAGCTGCTGCGCAGTGCACACTGACACATAAATATATAAATATATAAGTTATAACTATATATTTATGTGTCGGTGTGCAGCAGTTAGCGTGCGGCGTACTTGTGTGTTGCAGATGAGCATTTGACCGGCATTTACAGGTGATTATAGGCAAAATAGAGTAGAAAACATTAAGACTGGTAATAAATACATTTCGTGTTTATTTACCCTTTTTTTATTGAGACGTTCCAAGTGCCTGTGACCACAGGCACTTGGAGCGTTTCAATAAAATATAATGCTAAATAAATACGAAATCTATTTACTACCAAAGTCTTAATGTTTCTCTACTTTCATTCACCTATATTATTAGCGACAAGTCGTGTGCTGCAAATGCTCAGCAAACACGCACCCACCGAATGCACGCTGCTACACTGCTGCACGCTATGCACACTTACACATGAATATATACAATATAGCTCTATGTTCCAAGTGCCTGTGGTCAAGACAGTATGTGTCTGACTTTCTTAGATCATTGACGTAACCATTACCATGGCATATGCATAGATAGATAGATACTGACTTCTTCAGTTCACTAATGACTTAATTCAGTACTAGTAGCAGTACAGTCTACATACTGTGTGGTCCCATTATAACGAGTTCGTTGAGGTCCATAAAATGTCATCGTGAAAAAAGCGGGGTTGCGCTAAATCGAAGTTCAAGAAAATCAGCGTACAGCGAACAATGCATAAAAGCGAACAATGCAAATGAAACAATGCATATATGATACAGTCAAAACAACAAGTCATGTAAACTTATTTAGTTGCGCGATCTATGATCGTCGCTTCGACCTAAGGCCGGCTTAACTCGCCAAAAAACTTCAGTTCCGGAAAAAGCAAAACAAGGTCCAATGACTCATCGCGTTATATCTGAATTTGCGTAAAATCGGGATTTTACTGTACTACTAGGTGTTGTATGGTATTTTGAATTCTCTACCCATCACTATCTCAATGCACTTGCAGCAAGACAGAGTGTGTTGTGCTATTAAACCTGTGCTACAGGCTGTGCTACAAAAACATGCTTTAGCCAACAAAGAAACGAGTTGGCTCTCACCTCTCTAAACTCAATCCTGAGCTCGCTATAAGTTGCCTGGCAAATTTGGGCTATTTATTTGACTCAAATGATTGCATAAGCAACATTTCAAGGTGCAAGCTCATCCTCATTGTTAGCATTAGTATAGCTAATAAGCTTTACTATTTAACAAGTTCACTTTTTAAGCATCTCCAGTTTATATAAAACAAACTATTTCAGTTACATGAACTAGACTTGCCCGACGAGGCTGTGCGATTGATTGTCTATACATATTATGTCTTCTGATCCTAGCAAGACCGTTTCTTGGAGCTAGACATAAATATGATATAATGTGTACACATATTTTTCTCATGTACCAAACTATGCACTCAACAAGCAGTAGACCACAAGCATTTACTTCGCTTGCTTTTGCCTAAAGCCTAATTCACCTAAAGGCCATTCTTCGCCCCTGACTCTGTCTACTCCATTACCTCTAGTTCCTTGACCTTATCTTATAACTTGTTTTATCTTGTACGATATTTGAAAAACTTCAAATATTTTATTAATTTTAGTCTCTCCTTGCCCCCTCTACCCTGTCCTCATCCCAACCCCATCCCCAACCAATCAACATTGCCTTCTACCTGTTCTGGCAGTCACACTCAACTCTTTTTTCACATGTACTGCATGACGTTGTGTAAGTAGTCTACATTTTTGTAATATTCGGAGAAAAAAAAATTCTCGACTCAATTTTATTTTGCTAAAAAAATCATTCTGCACATTTACAGGCCTGCGACGAGAACTTTCAGATTTGCTCAGACTTCGTCAGCTCAAACTTTCGATATCATCGCTTTTTAGATGTAGATAGTCACAAGATCACAAGGACGCTAAAAGGGTAAGCCCTTCCCAAATCAGAACCTCTATAGAGATACTTGTATAATACCAAGAATGCATTACAACAGAGTTTTATGTATGTTATTATCAGCTCTTGAATATATGTTTATCGCAACAAATATTAAAATGTTTTCTATGGATTATCTAATGTACCCTGCATGTGATGTACAGTGCATGTTGAGAACAGAGACCTGTGTCCATGATGTTCACATAGGGATGAACATGCGACTGGAAACGTATTCACTGATCAATTGGGACAACCATTTAATCGGGCCTTTTCCATGGTTTCTGACCTGTACTTAGTGTTGTTTTTCAGATTAGCAGCAACATGGGTCCTGTTTGCTTTTAGCGTTGTAAAATCTGTATAATTGTTTCTAGGCTTCATGAAAAGTTCACTGTGAATAGTGAGGATGAAAAAGCCAAATCGCTTAAAGACCTTGCATACAGATTTCTGGAAATTCCATGCTTTGAGGAGAAGATGCATGGAAAGGTAGGCTAATTTTCCTTGAGTTTCATCAACTGGGTGCGAAATTAACGCGAGTCCGGAGTCAAATACTCCTTGATTTACTGTCGGACTTCCTGATTTGACATATGCAGGAGTCCGCGTGATTCCCTGAAAATTTTGCTATACTAACTAGTTCGTTCCAGAGCATGGCCTCGCAGAATTACCATATTTTTTTTTAGCAAATGACCCAAGAAAATTTGGCAGACGTGCACCGTAAATGTCCTTTTTAGCTCGCCTTGACATCGTCAAGATGAGCTATTGCCATGGGGTGTCGTACGTCAGTCCGTCCGTCCGTCCGTCAACATTTGGCTACGGTCAATGATAACTCGAGAACCGTTTGACCCACATGTTTCAAATTTCATGCAGTTGTTACTCCTGGGAGAGGTTTGAACGTCATATTTTGGAGCACGCCAGTTGACCTACTTTCGAGCCACGTCTACTTTTTGGCAAAAATGGAAATGGTCATTTATAAGTCAATTCAGGTTCAACGGATTTTGCTCATTTCTAGTATGTGAATGGATAAGGACTGGCCCCAAAACATATCACACGGGTTTTGATATTTTTTCAAAATTATGCAAATTAGCTAGATTTTGGCAATTTCATAATGCATTTCAGTGTCTGTCTACGGTCAACGATAACTCAAGAACCGTTTGACCCACATGTTTCAAATTGAATACAGTTGTTACTCCTATGGGAGAGATTTGAACTTCTTATTTTGTAGCACGCCAAGTCGACCTACTTTGGCGACCATTTAGGCGTCGCGCCATCTCTCTTCAAGATTTCAGACTTTCAGATCTGAAATATTTATTTTCGCATCAAAACTTATGCATATATCATTATCAAGAGTATATAATGGGACTTCTCCCAGGCCAAACAAAAAATAGGTGTGTTTCCGGTCGACCGATTGTCCCTAGATTATTAGGGCCGACCCTAAACTATTTTTTCAAAAAAGAAGAAAAAAAAGAAAGTTTTTTAATTTGAAATCTGACAGACAAAACTTGAGAGTTTTTACTACAAACACGTTCTGGACTTGCTTACTAACTTATCCCTACCTATACACCACTTTATAGCATGCATCAAAAGCACAAGGTATACATACATATTCAATATTAAAACAGAATAGAAACGAGGAATCCTATTTATAACCTGTAAGATGTCGAATTAGCAAACACCTGTAGAACTGTATTAAAAAAAAAAAAATCCCTACTTACCTACCCTACTTTTGTTTTCGATGCAATAGGTAACACACCTGTTGACCTACTCTTTTTGGCCCCATATATACTTGGTTTATATATCCCCCTTCCCTCTTCTATCTCACCCAAGGTGAGCTACAGTGTCATTGACACGTTTAATATCTGCGGTACTACTTGTATACTGCGGACTCCCTCATTTTGCTGCGGACTCCCTCTTTTTGATGGTAATAAGTCAGTCCGTTGGACTCGCTTGTTCAAAAGTTAATTTCTACTCCTGCATCAATATGTAATATATCAATAATATATATATATTATTGAAATTAAACTGTGAAAAACCTAATAATTACATAAAATTGCCACACTATTTTGCTTATCGCACAATCACATGTTCCTGCATACACAAAAAGAACGTGAATTCATATATGATATAGATTATACAATATTAACCCCAATTCTACTTGGTTCTAGATGCATATCTGCTGTGCAATTTCCTTTGAAAACCTATTCGTCAACATTTCAGACGGATACTCACTACTGTATACTGTCCATGCTTTTGGCTCTGGGTGGCTCAGACAAGGCTGGAAGCTTTGAGCCTACAAGAGCGGCAACTGAGTCGTTGGACAATGAGACGCCAGTGGATGATAGCTTTGACTGGGCTCACTACCTCTTGGAGGGAGAGGAAGATTTCAAAAGCGCAACATTAGATGAGCCCATGTCAGTAAGTTTTGCCCGCTAACGTCCACACCAGAAGAAAATTTGAAACACGGTGACTTATCTATGCAGACTAATTGGGTTGTTCTTGCAGCCGTTTAGGGAGATATGTGAATGCAGTAGTTTTGTCCTGAGCGTTTGCCATCCCTCGTAACCTCGTAAATATTAGTCTTCAAAGTCCAAGGGACTATATCAGAGATGGAAATCTTGAAGAATTCGTCTTGAGGAAAACGCCATTCTTGCCATGCTGCGTTCAATACCAGCACACAACTTATCTGTTCAGGATTGGAGCGACGAAGAGATTGAACCTCCACCGAGGAGTCTCTCTGTAAAGGTGCCCAGAGATGACTCTGGCATTGACATTCCCAGCCGAGGTGCAGACGACGAGTCATCGCCGACAAACGTGCAGGTCGTCTCCGTTAAACTTGCGCAGGTTGGTATCTTCGGTGGAGTGGGGGTGTGGGTTTGCCGATTGCGCGGATGCGTGAGTACCGCTCATAGGGCCTATGTCCCCCGGGGTACTGCCGGAACGTACACTGGGTATGGTCCGGTATACCGCAATGTACCCTGGTAACTATCTGATATGGTTAGGGTTAGGGTTAGGGAGTAGGCGTAGGCGACTCCCTAGACTCGTTAGTGGAGTAGCGAGGTAACGGTCCGGCATATTAGATTAGTACCAGGGTACGTTCCGGTATACCGGACCGTACCCTGGGGGACATAGACCCTCTCAGCGTGAGTACCGGCATCCTTAAAACTCGAAAGTGTGTAAGAGTCTGATCTGTGTGACACCTGCTAGTGGGGTCTGTATTAGGGCTGTAACGATCCACCGAAATCGAATCGGATCGCGATTCTCTTCTCTCGATCCGATCCTCAATATTTTTCCCCGTGTTTTCGATTCCACTTCGATACCACTTTTTTCCTCCAATAGATGGCGGCACTACGCTGTATACTGTGGAGTTGTTACTCGCCAATTTTACTCAGCGCGACTGTGCAGTGTATAATATAACCATAGAGATGTATAAATAGTATACATCTCTATGATATTACTCTAGACTCTCTAGTCTATTCATCATTTAGTATTCATTGGTAATTTCTATAATTTATATTGCAAAATAATGAAAATATAAAAAATAAGGTAACATTTCAATATTTTGGGAATCGAATCGAAGGAATCGAATCGAGAGGCTAATATAGAAAACCGGATTGAATCGAGAGGCTTGTGTATCGTTAAAGCCTTAGTCTGTATGCGTTAAGTAGTTTTACCCCATGGTACACACATTGCAATAACAAATATACGAGGCATTACATTGGTATGGCATGCATCAAAACGCTTCGTGTTTAAAAAAGCGTCTAATGTCGTTTATTGTCCGTTTAGCATGGATATTGGGATAGAGAAAGACACTTGGTTAGGTGGTATATGATTGATAAGCAGTCTAGAATTTCTATGTGAATTCATAAAGCCATATGGCAAATTTCCTACGGATTTCTTATTGGCATCCTGAAGTAAAATAAAATGTGTTCACGGTTCTGTATCGGAAAACTGACAGATTAACATGCAAATGTCCCTTATAGTTTGTGTGGAATCAATAAATGAAGCTCACTATATATCTTGGCTATTCTCAGATACAAACCGATTTGCAGAATACATCGAGAAATTCTAGAAAGAGCGCTATACATAAAGCAATATATAAAATACATGTCGCAGCATAGAAAACCACTCTTACTTACGTGTGCACATAGTTATATTTCACTGGAATCGAGACGGATTGTAATTTGAATTTATTTGTTGTCTATGAAGCAAAATATGTATCGATTAGTCCCTCAGACATGGGGATAGCAGTCGTGAATAATCCACTGCTTTGTACACAACACCAACATCTCTGTACATTACAGAATTAGCAGGGCTGACTTAAGTCCACTGATAAGGGGCAGTCATGGCTGCGAAGTAATCTCCTACCACCCGCTACTGGACCATGGATGTAGATGGCTGCTCACCACAGAGCAAGCACAGAGCAAATCTCTTGAACACCGAGTGGTGAGGCACCTTAGTAATGCTCATAGGGGTCCAAGTCCCCCAGGGTACTGCCGAACGTACCTTGGGGTACGGTCGGGGATACCGCCCGAACGTACCCTGGTAACTATCTGATATGGTTAGGGTTCGGGTGTTAGGGTAGGTGTAGGCGTAGGCGACTCCCTAGACTCGTTAGTGGGTAGGCGAGGTACGGTCCGGCATATTAGATGTGCCAGGGTACGTTCCGGTATACGCGGACCGTACCCAGGGTAGCGTTCCGGCAGTACCCAGGGATACATAGACCCTGGCAGCATAGTAACAGGTTTACTTTGTGATCAAATGAGACTTGATTTACATTGATCCACATTTTGCACCAGCGTTATTATATATAGTCAGCACGGCCTAGAGCATCTGCAGGGCGATACTGCCGCGCAGAAGCGCTCAAACGCCACTAGTCGGCGGCACCGTTACTCAACATCGCTGCCTTTTACCCAACGCAGTATTCCGGTCCTTCTTCAGGGTTAGCTTGAAGCCGGCTTTTCGCGTGAATTGAGAGCGGTGTCTGCCCATTGCACGAGGATCTCACTACCAGTTATGTAGAGACGGGCTAAGAAATGCGCCGCGAAATTTTCGTAGGCTTACTAGGCGCGGCTTTCTTTCTGTAATAACGGAGTTTTTTGTTGACATTGTAACAATATATGGCGCTCATAGCGTTAGCGTTGAGTGGCTGAGTTGAGGGGATACGATATATAGGAATTCGTCTTCGCTATCGTAATATAACAGTTAGTTTATTGTCACTGTTATCTGCTATTGTATCTCTGCCATAGTTACACTCCTCATCAAACTAAAGATTTCAACATGGTGGCAGAAGTGCCTAAACTGTTGAACAGTGAAGCTTGAACTGTAAGTGTTCCGTAAGAATTCACGTGGCAATTCGGAGTGCTCCGACTAGGACGGCCCAAGGATAGAGAACATGAGCTCCAATAAAAACCAATGTCCTCGTACTCGTGATTCTACAGGCACCTAGGCATATATATATGATATCTAACACGATCCCCAATGTCGAGCATCGAATTGTGATCCACACTACGAATACTTTCTATACTACAACTATACAAGTACATGTTACCAATAATTACTAGTAGTAGTAAGTACTACTAGTACTAGTACTACTATACCAGGACTACGTAGTACTACAGTATACTAGTACTAGTACTAGTTCACTACCAGGGCTAATAATGACAAACTGTGTTACCGTAGTAGTAAGTTACTAATTTAATAATGACGACTCCTGTACGTTAGTGTTACTAGTACTCCTACTAAATATAATAAAATATAATGCTAACTAAATACTAAAATCTATTTACTACCAACTTCTTCATGTTTCTATAGCATAGGCTACTCTCTTTGACCTATTATTGCCGAGTTTCCTGTAATTCCGTCGAAATCCTACGTCCAACGTACGCTGCGGCTGCCATTGCTCGCGCGCGACTGTTGCACGCTTACACTAATATATATATACGCAGGTAGGAAAGCGTGCTGCCAATCGACACGTCGACGCTGCCACTTCATTGGAAACTTTCAAGCAGCCGAATACACATATCAACGAGCTTTCCATCTTTTTTTCTCCTTGAACAACAGTATCACTTGTTATAAAAACATAATGTCTCTGTCGTAAACCGACTGTGTCATGCGAAATCACACAGACTGACGAAATTCTGGCGTTCGCGAACCTTTGCCAGTAATGGAAATGGCTTGTCAGCCGCAACAGCATGGCAACGTTTTTGGCTGCAACGTTCCACATCGAGGCTCGTACGCGAGTTGGAACGCAGTGCGGCCGGCGCTGCGCGCCGCCTATAGCCCGCATAGACTGGCACTCAGACGCTTCCACCTCTCGGCTTAGCTTAGTCACTCGATGGTAAATCGAGGTGGGAGTAAGTCCCAGTCTATATAGCCTTTGTCCTTGCGCCATTTCCATACTGGGCAAGGTTCGCGAAGCGCGAAAATTTCGTCAGTCTTTCTGTGATTTCGCGGACCAGCTAGGTTACGAAGAGACATTATGTTTTTATAACAAGTGAACACTGTTCACTCACGGTCCAAATGTCTGCCCTCTGTGTCCCGCACTAAAATTGTGGACTGTTCGCTGGCAGCTATGGATGCGTGCGCCGGCATAAGCATTCGGCGGCACGGATCCATAGCTGCAGCAGCTGCATACTGTCGTAGGACGTTCCGTCGCCGTGCGGGCCTTGCGCGGAACTGCGGCGCAAGAATCTGGCGCTCAGCACTTTCGGGTCAACACCTTCTTTCGGCACCGCTTCTCTATGTTATCCCGTCTCATCTGATGCACTTTGCTTCTCATTGATGTTGTTGATAGTTTTTCCATGTGAACGTTTACGTGAAATATGCTTGCCCATAATGCAAGAAATAATCTTCTCCATTTTTAGCACTGCACACAAGCCATACACGTGCATTGCCAAATAATTAACTTCTTAATTGTCAGGCTATGTCATTTTTGTCTTGTTCAGTAGAAACTAACTGGTATTTGGCATTAACATTCTACGAAGCAAAACAGATTATATTGACTTCATTTGATGTTTAATCAAGAATTACGATAGAACAAATGCTGATCCGCTTAGAGGTTCAAAATACCTAAAAATGCCTGTTCACCACAAACTGAGTTTGACTTGCCCCCCTCCCCTCCTCTTTCCCCTAGGCAAAACGAATTAGCTACAACCCTAGTCCCTTTTTCATGTGTAAACGCTAAGTAATATGTATAACAATATCGATACATTGTTATTGCGATTTTATGTGGACATGCTATTGTGGACCCATATTGTATGTTCTTATTTACATGCTGTGAGATAGTTTGTTTAATGTAAAAGTGCTGTTATATATCATCTGCAGCATCGGTGGTTCAGTGGTAGAATGCTCGCCTGCCACGCGGGCGGCCCGGGTTCGATTCCCGGCCGATGCAACTGTTTTTGTTTAATGGTTTTTTTTATTTGACGGTCTCATTAAGCAATGACGGCGATATTGTAGAGTCAGACAATGATTGATTCTATAGTTACTGTATCTTATCTTGCTGTCATGTATTTTAGTAAGATGAAAATCAATTGCGTAAAATTAGTTCTGTCATATTTGTACAGGATGCAGCACGCGAGGTCCACCTCTCAATTTTGCCGAGTCGATGATGGAAGCGTTAGACTCAGTGAGCGGCAGGTCGTCAGGGAAACGCTGTGGATGCTCGCTGGAGTTACGGACCTATTTGTCTTCCACGCATCGGAAGATGGATATACAGTTAACAACAGCGTACTACTGGGTCACCTCACCAAGGTATAGCGAGTCATGTGCACTCGTCTAGAGGGTACTCACATCGTGCGTTTGTTATTTTCTTTAATATTGTGTGGTTAATAATTCTCTTTGTAAATACATATATGTTAATAATATTTAAATTTAATTAATATTTTAATATTTTAATTATATTTAAATTGAAAAATTCTGTGTTAACATAATTTCTATGTATTCTGATCCACACATGCCACCGGACCAATGGATATATATATATATATATATATACATGCATGCGCACATGCACGCACACACATATATACGATTACGTATATAATGTGCAGTAATATTGCAGGAGAGCATAGGCAATATGCTGCAGACATTCACCCAGTACGGTGCGGCCGTGAGACGACTTCAGGAGTTTGTGGATGCCACCGTCTCTGCCGCAGCAGCGATGGGCGGCTATTGCGAGAGTACGGCCTGTCTTACACACCAAGCCTTCAGCTGTGCCTTGTCTCAATACCTTCAGCAATTTCGTAAGGAACTCACGAAGCTGGAAACTGATCTGATCAAGCAAGGTATCACTAGAGTTTTTCTTCTTATTTTGGTATTTCAGGTTAGAGTTGTGGAAATTTCTCATGTATGGTGATTGTAAGATGCCATCTTCATCGATCGATTTCCCACACTTTATCATTGTACTGGCTTTCTTGAGCTTTAAAGTTTTCTTTGGCTTTCTTGGCTTTCTTTGTCGCTTATGAACATATGTTTCTTTATGCAGAGCTTCCAAGCACGCTTGCCTCCCTGAGCCAGGCACTGAGCAAGAGCTTCGGAGAACTCATGGTGCTAGACCAGGTGTATAGAGAAGCTGTGTTGCCGTGCAGAGAGGGGCCCAACTGGCTGAAGGCTTCACATCTGTTTGGTGTTCTTTACAGAACCCTGGTGCGAGTGGATGGCCTCGGTGGGGTGATGAGCCAACGGGAGGTGAGTCGCTGGTGTATTGAACAGTATTACGTGAAAATTCTGTTGATTGCACTGACTTATATTTGCCGCTTACTATTCTTACATAGCCGGCTTGACCACATTACCGGAAGCCCCGTTTATATCCGAGAGTGCTTCCGTCTCGTATCATTATCATAACTAATATCAACAAAGCTGGTGCACGGAGTTGTGGATTAATTCAGAAAAGTTCCATCACTAATCTCAGTTAGTCTCTTGTAGTGATAATACCAGGAGAGGTATAATATAGAGTACCAGAAGTGGAATCGGGAACCAGGAGAGTATAATATAGAGAACCAGAAGTGGAATCGGGAACCAGGAGAGTATAATACCAGGAGTGTATAATAGTCGATGGTACAAGGAGTTGTGGATTAATTCAGAAAAGTTCAATCACTAATATAATCTCAGTTAGTCTCTCATACTGTTGTAGTGATTCTAGGGGTGATCACACAGGCATTTCCCTGCGCGTAGCCGCGCAGGGTATTTATTTGTTTCCTGGATATTCTCCGCCAACCCCTAGGAAGGGGCCGAGGAACGTACTGGTGTTGACTACGGAGAGAGTGTCGTGGCTCCGGGGTGTACGTCGGCGTGGTCCGTTATGTATGCGTGATCGAGCAAGGAAACACTCCACAGTATGGACGTTTAACGTGTCTGACGAGCGCCAAACATTTATTCCACAATCAACGTGCAGGTGCATGTACATAGAGACGTAGCCTGGTGAATATATACAATCAATCCCACAGCACTTCGAGAGCGTGCATAGAACTCATACTGACTGTAATGACTAGACTATGTCCGGTAAGAGAGGTTGCTCCGACAAGCGGTGCAGGCCTAACTCCCGTTCAATATGTCGTGGTCAAGGCACGTATGGTCAGGTCTCCGACATGCGGAGCGTCTGGGCCAGGTGTCGTGACTCACCGTGTCAGCTATGTTCTGTCGTGGACGCGGCTCCGACGGCTCTTATCAGCTAGTGGCTCCGTTACCGGTGCCTCTTCGCAGATGAAGTGCCTTGCCGTGGTCAGCGGACCCGTATTTATACTAGCTGCTGGTACTACTTTATAGGTACATAGCATATTCGTGCGCCCGGTGCGCTCACCCGTAAAGTAAATAGGCTGACCCTGTGGTCAGCCTTTGCATTTCTGCATTGCTGTGTATCTTACTTTATTGAAACCGCTATTGCTTAATAATTGCGTTAGAATTTTATAGATATGAAACTAAATGATTCGTAGCATCTATTGCCCTCTATAATTTCCCTCGGTTAAAATCTCTGACTAGTCCCGCAGATATAAGATGGCCGCGCCCATGGCGGTAGTTGTAAATATACATCATTTTGTTACTTTGATTTATACACATTACCTAGCCAGTTTATTAGCTAGGTACAAGTTTGATATCCGAAATCCCTACACTGTCATAGTGATAATATAGAGTATTATTTAGTGAACCAGGAAGATATTACCATAGGGAACCAGGAGTGTATAATAGTCAATGGTACAAGGAGTTGTGGATTAATTCAGAAAAGTTCAATCACTAATATAATCTCAGTTAGTCTCTCATACTGTCATAGTGATAATATAGAGTATAATTTAGTGAACCAGGAGGATATTACCATAGGGAACCAGGAGAGTATAATACCAGGAGTGTATAATAGTCAATGGTACCGGTACTTGTAAGGAGTTGTGGATTAATTCAGAAAAGTTCCATCACTAAGCTCAGTTAGTCTCTCGTAGGGATAACACAATGGTAACTATGAGGAAAAGTGATGATAGTTATTTTGTCTTCCTGCATATGCCAGACAGAATCTTCGGAAGTTAGATTGACAGAGTGTTACTCAAGCACCACCACTACAGTGCATGAATGTCACTGGATGAACCAGAAATACAAATATGTAGCAGTTAATGCCAGTTATAACCCTAATTATAGCTGTGCTATAAATATATATATATATATATATATGCTCATAGCAGACACATCTGTGAATATAGGAGTGTATTGGTTTGCATTATAGTGTGTAAGAGTCTGATCTGTGTGACACCTGATAGTGGGGTCTGTATTAGGGCTGTAACGATCCACCGAAATCGAATCGGATCGCGATTCTCTTCTCTCGATCTGATCCTCGATATTTTTCCCCGTATTTTCGATTCCACTTCGATACCACTTTTTTCCTCCAATAGATGGCGGCACTACGCTATATACTGTGGAGTGTTACTGTTACTCGCCAATTTTACTCAGCGACTGTTCAGTGTATATATACCATAGAGATGTATAAATAGAATACATCTCTATGATATATACTCTAGACTCTCTAGTCTATTCACCATTTAGTATTCATTGGCAATTTCTAATAATTTATTATTGCAAAATAATGAAAATATAAAAAATAAGGTAACATTTCAATATTTTGGGAATCGAATCGAGGGAATCGAATCGAGAGGCTAATATCGAAAACCGGATCGAATCGAGAGGCTTGTGTATCGTTAAAGCCCTAGTCTGTATGCGTTAAGTAGATTTTACCCCATGGTACACACATTGCAATAACAAATATACGAGGCATTACATTTGTAGGATGCATCTAAACCGTATTCGTGTTTAAAAAAAGCGTCTAATGTCGTTTATTGTCGTTTAGCATGGATATTGGGATAGAGAAAGACACTTGGTCAGGTCGTATATGATAAGCAGTCTAGAATTTCTATGTGATTCCATAAACCCATATGGCAAATTTCCCTACGGATTTCTTATTTGGCATCCTAAGTAAAAATAAAATGTGTTCAGGTTTGTTATCGAAAACTAACAGATTAACATGCAATGTCCCTTATAGTTGTGTGTGAATCAATAAATGAAACTCACTATATAGTCTTGGCTATTCTGAGATACAAACCGATTTGCAGAATACATCGAGAAAATTTCTAGAAAGATGCTATACATAAAGCGATATATAAAAATACATGTCGCACATAGAAAACCACTCTTACTTACGTGTGCATCATAGTTATATTTCACTGGAATCGAGACGGATTGTAATTTGAATTTATTTGTTGGTCTATGAAGCAAAAATATGTATCGATTAGTCCTCAGACATGGGGGATAGCAGTCGTTGAATAATCCACTGCTTTGTACACAACACCAACATCTCTGTACATTACAGATTAGCAGGGCTGACTTAAGTCAACTGGATAAGGGGCAGTCATGGCTGCGAAGTAATCTCCTACCACCCTACTGGACCATGGATGTAGATGGCTGCTCACCACAGAGCAAGCACAGAGCAAATCTCTTGAACATGCAGTGGTGAGGCACCTAGTAATGCTTATAGGGTCCATGTCCCCCAGGGTACTGCCGGAACGTACCCTGGGTACGGTCCGGTATACCGGAACGTACCCTGGTAACTATCTGATATGGTTAGTGTTCGGGTTAGGGTTCGGTGTAGGCGTAGGCGACTCCCTAGACTCGTTAGTGGAGTAGGCGAGGTACGGTCCGGCATATTAGATGGTACCAGGGTACGTTCGGGTATACCGCGGACCGTACCCAGGTACGTTCCGGCAGTACCCAGGAGACATAGACCCTGGCAGCCATAGTAACAGGTTTACTTTGTGATCAAATTGAGGACTTGATTTACATTGATCCACATTTTGCACACGGTTATTTATATATCAGACCCTAGACGACTGCAGCGGATATCCGCGCGAAGCGCTTCAAACGCCACCTAGTGGCGCACTTACTCAACAATCGCTGCTTTACCAACGCAAGTATTCCGGTCCTTCTTAGGGTTAGCTTGAAGCCGGCTTTTCGCTGATTGAGCAGTTCTGCCATTGCCGAGGGATCTCCTACCCAGTTATGTAGAGACGGGCCTAGAAATGCTGGCAATTTTCGTAGGCTACTAGGCGCGCTTCTTTTCTGTAATAACGGAGTTTTTTGTTGACATTGTAACAATATATATGCGCTCAATGCGTTAGCGTTGAGTGGCTGAGTTTAGGGATACGACATTATAGGAATTCGTCTTCGCTATTCGTAATAATTACAGTTAGTTTCATTGTCACTGTTATCTGCTATTGTATCTCTGCATAGTTACACTCCTCATCAAACTAAAGATTTCAACATGGTGGCAGAAGTGCCTAACTGTGAAGCAGTGGGAAGCTTGAACTGTAAGTGTTCCGTAAGAATTCACGTGGCAATTCCGGGTGTCTCGCGACTAGGACGGCCCAAGGATAGAGAACATGAGTCGCCAATAAAAACCAATGTTGCCTCGTACTCGTGATTCTACAGGCAGCCTAGGCATATATATATGATATCTAACACGATCCCCAATGCGAGCATCGAATTGTATCCACACCTACGAATACTTCTATTACTACAAGTACATGTTACAATAATTACTAGTAGTAGTAAGTACTACTAGTACTAGTACTACTAAGTACCAGGACTACTAGTACTACAGTATACTAGTACTAGTACTAGTTACTACCAGGAGCTAATAATGACAAACTGTGTTACCGGTACTAGTAAGTTACTAATATTAATAATGACGACTCCTGTACGTTAGTGTTACTAGTACTCCTACTAAATATAATAAAATATAATGCTAACTAAATACGAATCTATTTACTACCAACTTCTTCATGGTTTCTATAGCATAGGCCTACTCTCTTGACCTATTTATTGCCGAGTTTCCTGTAAATTCCGTCGAAATCCTAGCGTCCAACGTACGCTGCCGGCTGCCATTGCTCTCGCGGCGCGATGTTGCAGCGCTTACAACTAATATATATAAGCAGGTAGGAAAGCGTGCTGCAATTCGCTCGACGCTCACTTCATTTGAAACTTTCACAGCACGAATACACATTCAACAGCTTCCATCTTTTTTTCTCCTTGAACAACAGTATCACTTGTTATAAAAACATAAGTCTCTGTTCGTAAACGCTGTGTCATGCGAAATCACACAGACTGACGAAATTCTGGCGTTCGCGAACCTTGCCCAGTAATGGAAATGGCTGTCAGCCGCAACACTGCAACGTTTTTTGCAACGTTCCAATGCGCGGGCTCGTACGCGAGTTGGAAAGCAGTGCGCCGCCTGCGCGCCGCCTATAGCCCATAGACTGGCACTCGCTTCACCTCTGCGCTTAGCTTAGTCACTCGATGGGTAATCGAGGTGGGAGTAAGTCCCAGTCTATATAGCCTTTGTCCTTGCAGCCATTTCCATTACTGGGCAAGGTTCGCGAACGCGAAAATTTCGTCAGTCTTTCTGTGATTCGCGTGACCACAGCTAGGTTACGAACAGAGACATTATGTTTTTATAACAAGTGAACCTGTTCACGTCCAAATGTCTGCCCTCTGTGTCCCCACTAAAATTGTGGACTGTTCGCTGGCAGCTATGATGCGTGCGCCGACGGCATAAGCATTCGCGGCGGCACGGATCCATAGCTGCCAGCGCTGCATACTGTCGTAGGACGTTCCCGCGCGCGCGTGCGCCTTGCCGCGGAACTGCGGGCGCAAGATCTGCGCTCAGCAATTCGGTCAACACCTTCTTTCGGCAACGCTTCTCTAGTATCCCGTCTCATCTGGATGCACTTTTCTTTCATTGATATTGTTGATAGTTTTTCCGATGTGAACGTTTACGTGAAAATATGCTTGCCATAATGCAAGAATAATCTTCTCCATTTTTAGCACTGCACACAAGCCATACACGTGCATTGCAATATATAACTTCTTAATTGTCAGGCTATGTCATTTTTGTCTTGTTCAGTAGAAACTAACTGGTATTTGGTATTAACATTCTACGAAGCAAAACAGATTATATTGGCTTTATTTGATGTTTAATCAAGAATTACGATAGAACAAATGCTGATCCGCTTAGAGGTTCAAAATACCTAAAAATTCCTGTTCACCGCAAACTGCGTTTGACTTGCCCCCCCCCCCCTTTCCCTAGGCAAACGAGTTAGCTACAACCCTAGTCCTTTTTTCATTGTGTAAACGATGAGTAATTGTATAACAATATCGATACATTGTTATTGCGATTTATGTGGACATGCTATTGTGGACCCATATTGTATGTTCTTATTTACATTGCTGTGAGTAGTTTGTTTAATGTAAAAGTGTTTTAATATATTATCTGCAGCATCGGTGGTTCAGTGGTAGAATGCTCGCCTGCCACGCGGGCGCCCGGGTTCGATTCCCGGCCGATGCAACTGTTTTTGTTGAATGTTTTTTTTTTATTTGACGGTCTCATTAAGCAATGACGGCGATATTGTAGAGTCAGCAATGATTGATTCTATAGTTACTATATCTTATCTTGCTGTCATGTATTTTAGTAAGATGAAAATCAATTGCGTAAAATTAGTTCTGTCATATTTATTTGTACAGGATGCAGCACGCGAGGTCCACCTCTCAATTTTGCCGAGTCGATGATGGAAGCGTTAGACTCAGTGAGCGCAGGTCGTCAGGGAACGTGTGGGATGCTCGCTGGAGTTACGGACCTATTTGTCTTCCACGCATCTGAAGATGGATATACAGTTAACAACAGCGTACTACTGGGTCACCTCACCAAGGTATAGCGAGTCATGTGCACTCGTCTAGAGGGTACTCACATCGTGCGTTTGTTATTTTTTCTTATATATTGTGTGGTTAATAATTCTCTTGTAATACATATATGTTAATAATATTTAAATTTAATTAATATTTTAATATTTTAATTATATTTAATTGAAAAATTCTGTGTTAACATAATTTCTATGTATTCTGATCCACACATGCCACCGGACCAATGGATATATATATATATATATATACATGCATGCGCACATGCACGCACACACATATATACGATTACGTATATAATGTGCAGTAATATTGGCAGGAGAGCATAGGCAATATGCTGCAGACATTCACCGCAGTACGGTGCGGCCGTGAGACGACTTCAGGAGTTTGTGGATGCCACCGTCTCTGCCGCCAGCAGCGATGGGCGGCTATTGCGAGAGTACGGCCTGTCTTACATACCAAGCCTTCAGCTGTGCCTTGTCTCAATACCTTCAGCAATTTCGTAAGGAACTCACGAAGCTGGAAACTGATCTGATCAAGCAAGGTATCGCTAGAGTTTTCCTACTTATTTGGTATTTCAGGTTAGAGTTTTGTGCGTATCGTCCCATCGCATATCTTGGAATTTCTCATGTATGGTGATTGTAAGATGCCATCTTCATCGATCGATTTCCCACACTTTATCATTGTACTGGCTTTCTTGAGCTTTAAAGTTTTCTTTGGCTTTCTTGGCTTTCTTTGTCGCTTATGAACATATGTTTCTTTATGCAGAGCTTCCAAGCACGCTTGCCTCCCTGAGCCAGGCACTGAGCAAGAGCTTCGAGAACTCATGGTGCTAGACCAGGTGTATAGAGAAGCTGTGTTGCCGTGCAGAGAGGGGCCCAACTGGTGAAGGCTTCACATCTGTTTGGTGTTCTGTACAGACCCTGGTGCGAGTGGATGGCCTCGGTGGGGTGATGAGCAACGGGAGGTGAGTCGCTGGTGATTGATCAGGATTACGTGAAAATTCTGTTGATTGCACTGACTTATATTTGACGCTTATTATTCTTACATAGCCGGCTTGACTCCATCACCGGAAGCCTCGTTTATATCCAAGGGCACTGCCATCTCATAACATTATCCTAACTAATATCAACAAGTTGGTGGCACGGAGTTGTGGATTAATTCAGAAAGTTAACTCACTAATATAATCTCAGTTCGCCTTTCATACTGTCATAGTGATAATATAGAGTATAATTTAGTGAACCAGGAGAATATTACCCATAGGGAACCAGGAGAGTATAATACCAGGAGTGTATAATAGTCAATGGTACCAGTACTTGTAAGGAGTTGTGGATTAATTCAGAAAAGTTCCATTACTAAGCTCAGTTAGTCTCTCGTAGGGATAACACAATGGTAACTATGAGGAAAGGTGATGATAGTTATTTTGTCTTCCTGCATATGCCAGACAGAATCTTCGGAAGTTAGATTGACAGAGTGTTACTCAAGCACCACCACTACAGTGCATGAATGTCACTGGATGAACCAGAAATACAAATATGTAGCAGTTAATGCCAGTTATAACCCTAATTATAGCTGTGCTATAAATATATATATATAGCATAATATATATATGCTCATAGCAGATCACATCTTTTTGGGGGTGAAAAAAATTTATAAAAAGGAAAAGTGTATTGGTTTGCATTATGTTGTAAATGTTTTAAATCATAACTCTGCTAACAGGTGGCGCTAGTGCTATGGATTTTCCTGGAAACCAGCCGACCCTACATAGAGATGATTGACAGCTGGATTAGTAAAGGAGATCTGTGTGACCCTTACCTCGAATTCATCATACAGAGGTGTGTAATTGACTGTTAATAGCTATCGTAAATCTTTGTTCGTAAACTTTATTAGATGACCGTAACGTGTTGAAAAGGTTTGAAATTAAGGGCAGCAAGCAGCTAAGTTTTTATGCCTACAGGGGTCAGTGTGCTGCCTGCTCTGAATGCCAGCAATACTTGCTGACAAGAAATTTCTAATAAACCAAACTAAACATATACACCAAAGCTACAGGGGATTTTTTGTCACAACTGTTTATGAGTTTTTTAGGGTTGTTTTATTTTAATTCATGTTGACCCTATGTTACCGTCCGTACTTCACTCGATGTGCAGCTTGGGTTAAGCATGGGGGAGTATAATTTGAATTAATGAATCGGGGGAAATGTGCTAAGAGGCCAAACCAGTTTCCTTATGGACACAGAGACAATAGGACTGTGCTGTTGGAGTGGGAGAGAGTAGAACGGCTATGATTTACTAATGCTTCTGCCTGGGTAGTAAGCTTGCTGCTTGCTTTTATCTGTGGCAGCAAGTACTTACTACCTGGCATAAAAGTTCATTCCTAACCCTGGTAAAGTACAGGGTGCGAAATTAACGCGAGTCCAGAGTCAAATACTCTCTGCTTTACTGTCGGACTCCCTGATTTGACATATGCAGGAATCCGTGTGACTCCCTGAAAATTCTGCTATATACTAAGTTATTACTAACTAGTTCGTTCCAGAGCACGGCCTCGCGGTATTACCGTATTTTTTCAGCAAATGTCCAAAGAAAATTTGGCAGACGTGCAACCGCATCAGACTCCTGACCGCATGAATCTTCAAAATAAGCACATGCGTTATTGTTAATATCTTTAGTTTTGAACCTTAGACTGCGGACTCCCTTATTTTGCTGCGGACTCCCTCTTTTTAAGGGCAGGCTTTTTTAAGGCTCTTTTTAAACTTTTTTGTTCAAAAGTTAATTTCTACCCCTGAAAGCATGTACACTGCAGCACTGCTCCTATGCCGGAGTTTAAGTATCATGACCGGATGACCAGCCTAATGAAGTTTTATATCGAGCTGTTCCTCTCGTAGAAATGGTAATGTTGGACCACAAGAGCAACGCTTCTGGCAGGAGGCCTTCACGGTATACGACAGCAAGGTGCCCCCTTCTTCCCGTGGCAAATATGACTGGTACTGCGGTGCTGCTTTGCTAGAGCCCATCCTGAAACAGGTACTGTGATGACGTCATTTCTAGCTTGCTCAGAAACGAATCTGCTATAATTATGGCTGTGATTAGATTAATTTAGGATTAAAACGATTAGATAAAATATATTAAGTTATCGGTTTTTAGCTCAGCTGACGAGGTCAGATGCAGCTTGTAGAATCGCATGATTGACCGTCCGTCCGTCAACAGTTGGGCACAAATCTTAACCGCTCGACGTACGGTCTTGATATTCGGGATGTCGGGGGAGGGGATGTCAAATTTGGGGGTCAAGGGTCAAAGGTCGAGCTGTGTCAATGGAGGGAATATTTCCCCCTTAACTTAAGGTATAGGAGGAAATACGGAATTGCGGCACAAATCTCAACGGCTCAACCTACGCTCTTAATATTCGATGAATAGTGTGATGGGGAGGTAACCCATCACCAGCGTGAAATTGGAGGTCACAGGTCAAAGGGCAGTGGGGGAATGGTCAGATATCAGACATTTTCTGAGGACATGGTCTAACGGACCAAGTGCAAAACATTTTTGTTTCAGCGCTGACCTACCGTTTTTATCACTTTATTGAAAGGACCATGAAATCTACTTTCCGCTGACGAGCGAAGAGTAAGTGTCTGATAACCTTTTGGCCCTCAAGAGGAGGGTTAGACATGGTTTTGTTGACTGTTAACAAAGGACTGAACTGCTTTTGCTATTAGAGCCTCCTCCACTCGCCCCTCCCCCTCCACCTCCTCCCCACCACCACTACGCTCGCGCTCGACGCATATCCATGATAACATGTTAATACAGCGAAGTCATTAAAGTTACACAGAGCTCTGTCTCTTTATTACTGTACTACCAGTAGGTATAGCAAAGCCTATCATAGATTTTAGATCTGTATTAGTAGTATCCTAGATATATGCTCTGAGCGCGAATGCGGTGGCAGGAGGGCGCACTTGATTCGGTTGCCAGTGAGTTTATCAGAAGAATACCTGGCTACAGTACATGTCAGTTGAGCGCTGTCGCTCTGCGGCACTTGTTCTTCTAAATCATTTGCTTATGAAAATGTGCTGCACATCGTTGAGAAAATAGTATGTTAATTTAAGTTTAAACAAGATTTTTGCTTTAAAGAATGGTAATTCGAAAACTAGCTGAAATGTTAATTACACATTTTAAGAAAGATTTAGCAGTTTTAACAACTAATGCAATGTGCTTTCATTTTAATGAAAATTTAAAATTTGAAATTTTGACAATTTAAAATTTAAAAACAATTTAATTTTCAGGTCATCCTGGCAGGCAAGTCAGTTGAACTTCTGGAATCATTGGGTCATCTACAAAACATTTCTCAGTGCTCCGGTTACGAAAAAAACTGCAGCTCTAGCAGCAGTGTAGGCACAATCTACCAGACATTCTGCCAGACTGTGAAATCTAACTGCCGAGGCTGTGATAAACAATCCGCAGACGACTGTGGTGCTATTAAAGTTAGCGAGGATTTTAACCCCAGCAGCCTTACTTCCGACGTGCGCAAGAGAAACACAGAATGTTTGGATGGAAGCTTAGAGCGATGCCTCCAGCAAGACAGTTCTATCGATTCATTGCTGAGGCATAACTTCGAGAGTGTTTACAACGCGAGAAAGCTGCCGGTCGTGACCACTACCCAGCATTTACCAGAATGGTTAGTGAGGAATAATCATGTAGTGCAACTGTTGTCTAGCAGCAGCTGTCTGTCTGACTGTTGTCTGACTCTCTGTCGTTCTGTTCGTGTGTGTGTTGTCTGCAGTGCTTGTGTCAGCAAACACGTACTGTGGCCATAATCACGAGTGAACTTCAACACGACGGTGTGGAATGATTGTTTTGAAATGGGAATCTTATTAATTAATATTTATTAATTTAATAATTACAAATAAATAATAATTATTTAATAATAATTAATATTTATTATTAATTTTAAAGTGTGTCTTGTCAATTTTCATTGTGCACCCACAGGTTGACGGACTATCAGCGAAACACATTAGAGCCAGTTGGCGTACTGCTACAGAACGCCCTCTATCCATGCATCAAAGAGGCCTGTCACGTTGTCTGTAGAAGACTGGTTGACATACTCAAGTCTGAATATAGTCTGCTGCACTATCTGTCAGCAATGAGGGTAGGATTAGTTAGTTTTCCTTGTAGTATTTGTAATAAATGTGGTTTCCTTGCTATTATGGTGAGCGTTACATAATCGACTCAGTGTTTTTTCATGAGCATAAATAATAACTCAATTTGGTGTGTTGATAAAAGTCATACTGACAGAGCGATTATTTTACAGAGATGAGTTTTTTCAGAAGCTAGAAAACAGTGGACTATTCCGTGTAATGTAATAATTCATACTAATGTATGTTTAAATGGTGTTACCGGTTCATCACGCATCACTGAATGTTTGTTAAGAAAATTTAGATAGTCCTATCATGCTATATACACACAATGGTACAATTTGTTACAGAAATTCTTCTTACTGCAAGCCGGTGATACTATGGACGACTTTTATTCTGAGCTCTTTGATAAGGTACGTATTGCAGTTGGTTTTCCATACACACAATTACATACGATACTGTATAAGCTGTATTTTTCGCATACAGATATTTTCGCGAATTCAGACTTGACGGACAATTTCACGAGTGGTTAATTTCGCGGTCAATGAATTATGTATTATTCGGTATTATTCGGTATGAATGATTCGCGTGTTGTTATTTTCGCGGTCGGGGACGCGTTCGCGAAATTCGCGAAAAATAAAGGGATCGTTTACTCTAGGTTCTAGGGTTATTTTCAGTTAATTTATGTTAAAATTACGCTACATAAAAAGTTTCATGGTTCAATCACCATTAGAAATATTATTAAAAAATGTTTTAAAACTAACGACTACAGTTTGATTACAACGACGGTGGCGCCACTCAAAGCGCACAGTCTGATAAGTTGCGCAAAACCACTTTTCAGCCAAGGGCTACAGACCGAGGGTTTCTTATTTATTAATTTAAAAGCAAAAGGATTGTAATATCTTATAAACGACATATAGTTTCAGTTATATTATGGATAAATTTGTCCTAAAATGAACATCGTTCGGTTAAATAGCATTTAGGTATGAATATAATTTCACCTTTGTGATTAGCCCTCGGTCTGTAACGTGCAAAATAAATTGGCAAATATGCAACTTTTTCAGGGTGGCAGCACGGTCGCGGGTGTCATGGTGCCATTCAAATTTCGTAGCGTTGATGTGTAATTAATTATAACAATTAAATTAGGTATCTGGTAACAAATACGTGTGGGTATAGATAATTTGTTATACAATAAGTACAGTTGTATGCAGTAAAATCCTAGTCTACTATCCCTTTAAACCACCGTGAAATATACAGCTTATACAGATAGGTATATGCAATTGGGGGTTTCAATATTATCGAAATAATGTTGTTAGTGTGCCATATTTGGTTGCTAGATGTACAATTTTTGTATAGGTAAGGAATTTTTCGCCCACCACTCACCTGTTAATTAACGCACTTTGTTTTGATCTGCTGTTACTGTCTTGCAGATGACAAGTGGTGAGAATTGGAGAGATGTGTCATTTCTCAACATGCTGCTGCATGAAAGTCTATACTCACGTTATCCTGAGGAGGTGACCAGGTAAAACACGCTGCCTGCGATTCTTGATGATTCTATCTGCAGTGTTTCCCCTGGCCAAAAAGGTCTGTGAGGGGGTAAAAATTATTTTGGTGTGTTTGCACGTTTCGAGGTCCTAGCAAAGCGAGCACCGCAGGTCAAGCTAGGGCGGTCGGGGGGGGGGGCGTACCCCCAGACATCTTTTGAAAAAATGGTGCAATTTGGTGCATTCTAAGCTATTCTGAACACGTATGAGATTTTCGTCAGAGAGACGGTTTTTTGGACAAATTTCTGTGTGGCGGGTGAGTATTTGAGCGAGGCGGGCCGCCGTGTCAATGCATGGGTAACACTGCTATCCGCATGTACCATCATGTAACACTAGCCAAGTTTTGGCTGTGTGTGAGACTGAGTAGGGTTTTACCCATGAATATTAGAAGTCATGTCAGGCAATTGGGCAATTCATCCCCATTTACTCTAATAGGAGACTATATTACGCGTGTCGTCAGCGGTCCCGCTACACAGGTGAACTCGATCAGTTCGGAGACGTATACATCAAGCAGTGAAAACACAGCATGACCGTGTTGGGATTTGTCAAAAGTAAACGCAGCTAAAGATTAAACCACGTAGGAGGATTTATGGGATATTGTGCATTACCGTCAGCTTTGAAAGCATGTCAGACCCGACATGCGTTGAAAGCCTGGGGAGAAACATGCAAAGGTTGCTGATTTCTGTCGGATTCTGTATGTTAGGGTTACAGTGGATCTGGAAGAGCTGGACTCAAAGACAGAGAGACTACCAATATATGCCCTAAATGGTCTAAAGCTCATCTACCAGGCAAGTACATGATGTTCCGGTATTTATGAGTATATTACCGATAGCATGTGCTATTATTTTACCGTGTTAATTATAACCATTTCTGAGTTTATATGAATTATTGAGTCTCGTTCAATCATGATGTAATGTTTCAGAAGAATCGTGCCTTCACTGATTTTCTATTAATATGACTATGTGTGATTTTGTTATTCTTATTTTAGCTGCCTTGGCCAGTTGATGTAGTGATCCATGACAACTGCCAAACCGTATACAATCAAGTCTTTACCTTTCTGTTGCAAATTAAACGTGCCAAGTACAGCCTGGACATGCTGCGCTTTGAATGTGAGTAGTATATATATATATATATATGTGTGTGTGTGTGTGTGTGTGTGTGTGTGTGTGTGTGTGTGTGTGTGTGTGCGTGTGCGTGTGCGCGTGCGCGTGCGCGTGTGCGTGTGCGTGTGCGTGTGCGTGTGCGTGTGCGTGTGTGTGTGTGTCAATTTTGTTATAAAAAAATATATCTAGCATTTCTAAGTTAGCCATTCCCATGCCCACAGTGACATTTCTGCTGGACATTTATGTCATATGCAGCATGTCATATACATTTCTAATTTAATATTTTTTAAAGAACTATATATACTCTGCAGGTCTTTCAAGTCGTTCCCGGTTTGATGGGAAAAGCGGTGAGGAGGAAGAAGAGTTGGGTGCTAGAGAGATGACAACGGAAGCTCAGCAGAAACAAGAGCAGAATCTCTCTCACAGGATGATTCTGTTTCGCATGAAACTGATGCATTTTGTCAACAGTCTGCACCAGTATGTCATGACAAGGGTAAGATGCGAAATGTAGAATTGCAGTCTTCAGCTTTGTTTCTAGGAGAGCTTCCGTTCTTGCTAATTACAATTAATGTGATGTGTATACTATATATATACTAGTGTTATTCCTGGTAGAATGTGTGGAAGGGGATCGCAAAATAAGAGATAAACTTGAAGAACATATTGTGGATAAAACGACAAGTGCTCAGCAGACGATTGGTTTATAGGGTGGTAAGCAAAAGGCGAGGGAAGTGGGAAGTAATTGATGTATGATAATATAGATAGTAAACGTACAGCCGAGAGAGAAGGGACTTAGAAAAGGGTCACAATGAAAGATAAAGTATAGATGCAAAGGAAAGATATAAAGGGAAGATAAAGTCTGTGAAGGAAAACATGGGAGAAGATAAGATGCATTGCCAGGTTTGCAAAGAAGATCTAGAAGTAAAAAATAGAAATAATTTCCCATCGGCAATTGCTTCTCCTCTAATTTCTGGTCTCGGGTCGATTTGCGTAGATTCTGCACAGTACTGAACAGGAGTTCGACCAAGAGCTTCGAGAAGCTGCCGATCTAGAACAGATTATGGCCATTCACAACACGTACGTGCGTCGCATTTACGACCGCTGCCTGCTGCACAAGAAGGTCGCCTTCATAAAGGAAGCTGTCATGAAAGTCCTCAACCTGACCCTGCTGTTTCAGCACCGATGGAACGCAGGCGTGCACAAACTCAGGTGCGTTTATGCAGCTCGCAACTCGCGTCTATTTGTGGCTCGTACCAGCTGATTTTATGTGTGACATCAGGGTTTAATCATGACAAATAATAACAGTTAATAATAATGACATATGAATTCATATTTATCTTGTGTTAAATCCAAGAAATTAACTTACTATCCAAATTTTCTATCTCCCTTTGGGAAATCTTCATCAGGATGTCGATCTCGATAGTAAGTGAATTTCTTGGATTTAATACAAGATAAATATGAATTCATAGTTTTCAACGAAATCCAATGAACTTATTTCATTCAATAATAATGACATTCGTCATGATTAACCCCTGGTGACATGTTTGTGCTAATGATTACTTATTGCTGTGAGCAGGTTGAAGCAGTGAAATGAAGTTAATCGTGAATTGGTTAAGGTTAGTCGCAAAAGTCGTCGTGCGCAATACTGAAAACTCGAATTATTCTTCCATCTCCAACTTCATCATTTTCCATTATCTACCCGTTAACTAAACTACTTCATTAATTAAACGTCCCTAATTATTGATCAAGTTGTTGTCAACGAGCAAGAAGAAATTGATAGTTCATGTGTCTTAGTTTTAAGTTGCATTCAAGTTATGTAATTGAAAAGATATTTTCCATGGAAAAGATGGAAAATATGGAAAGGTATGGATAAAGATTCATATCTTGGTCATAAAGCTGCCAATGTAACACAGTTATACATAGTATCAGGATTGAATAATAATAGATAAGAATATTTGTGAATATGAATAATCTATTATTATTCACTCCTGATAGTATATTACATGTGAACTGATGGTAACTTTTCCGTTGGGCTCGCTTTTTTATCATATCTGTACTTGGTTTTGCTTTGTTTTTCATTTATTTGAATTGCATTTGTTTGTGTGTAGACAGTAATGTGTAGTATAACTGCAGTGTCATGTTCATTAACCAGTGGCGGGTCGACGTTGAACGTTTCTCTCTGTTTGCTGCAGTTTATCGGTTATAGAAGATATGGAAGCGGAATTTGGGCGTTGTCACACGTTCTTGTCTTCGTTCCTTAACAACGTTGTGAAGAGACGTTCGTTTGTACACCGTAAGTTTTTAGTTTATTTCCTCACCGCAAAGTGCGTCGCACTTGGTTGGAATGAGATCGACAGTGAATAAATTTGTCGCGTCATTTCAGTCGATTAGATTTAACTGTATCTCATTCGAGTGATTGTCAAATAAAATTTATGAACGGTACAAAATGTTCTCACCCACACGTGTATATTGAACTCCCTCATATTATTATGTCAAATAATACACATATTTGAATTTACATCTGACAATCTGACTATTTAAATCTTACAAAATTTACACACTCATGCCTGCTTTTGATAACAGACCGTTGTCTAAATCAACCGTTGCTTTTTTTCTGTTTTGCAGTGGAATCATTCGCTTTTGCTCTTATCAGCTCTAATCAGATGTGACCTTTGACCTCCTTCCTTCACATGCGGGTACACTGGGACAATCACTTGAATTCTATCCAGAGCCGATCGTACTTCTTGAATCTTTTTCTCATGATAGTTGATGCTTCTTGATGATGATGATATTTCTTCATAATACTTCTTGATTTTATGTGGAAGTTATCACCGTGTTGCATGATGAGTGATCATTGGTCATTTCTGAACTAGATCGATTTCTATGCTGAATTAAAGCTGTATGCGGTTCTACTGTAGCCATGTTTTTTTTACAAAATGGTATTAGCATTGGTAGACGCTCTTCGTTTCTAAGCTCAATTGAATCTAAGCTAACAGTGAAGTACGTACATTTGTAAATATACACATTCTAGATGGTAGCTAGTACATACTGTACATTTATCTGGACGTATTGCATCCATACGAAACACGTTATAACTTATTAGAACTGTTTATGTATTTAACTACTGTTGATGAGACAAAAACGTGTGATGTTGATTGAAAACGTGATAATGCATTAGTGGTAGCATTGTGACTACGATGAGTATCTTCTTACTATCTGTGACTTTTGTCATGGGTGGAAAGCATGTAAATAAAGGCGATGTTTACCATCCGATAATATTGTGTTCTGCATTACCTTGCTCCTTTAGAAAACCTGTACGATAATTCTGGTGAAATTGCATTTTCTTTGCAGAAGAAAAATATTCGAGCCAAAAAAATGCAATAATTCCCAGCAAATTTTATCAATTGTAAATAGTATGTAAATGGAACTTAAGTAATGAGATTTTCAAAATATTAAAACGTGGTATCGTAACACAGTTTGGATAGATATATTCGTTACTAGTTTTACTGGATGCGTTGTGTTCAGTATTCTTCGTCTAGACTTGCTTGGATTTGGTTATTGACGGAGAGATTAATGCGTCGAATGAACCGATGCATAAACTTTGGAAGGTCATGGATTTTACTGGATCACAGGGTTTGCTAGACGCGAAGCTCGCACTGTTAACACCTGCTGCTGACGCCAAACTCCTACAATCGCATCACCGTGTTTCGCAATCTTAACATTGTGATACACAACATACATATTGATTACACATTTGTGTACACATTGTGTACACATTGATTACACATTTACACATATTGATTACACATTTTGTGATGACATTGTCAATTATTGTAATTCGATCGTTTTTTTTTTGCCAATTCGTCAATTTTCGAGCTGATAATGTTACTACGCGAGTGCTTATAACATGGTAGGAATACGCACGCACGCACGCACACACACGTACATAGATATATGCGTGCGTGCGTGCCTTCGTGCGTGCGTGCGTGCGTGCGTGCGTGCCTTCGTGCCTTCGTGCGTGCGTGCGTGCGTGCGTGCGTGCGTGCGTGCGTGCGTGCGTGCCTTCGTGGTGCCTTCGTGGGCGTGGCGTGCCTTCGTGCGTGCGTGTCGGTGCGTGCGTGCATGGTGTGTGTGTGTGCGTGCGTGCGCGCGCGCGTGTGTGTGTGCGTGCGTGCGTACCTGCGTGTGTGTGTGTGTGTGTGCGTGCGTTCGTGCGTGCGTGTACACCCTAAGCTGGGTTTACACTGCCAACTTTGTGTTGGCGAATTGGCAAGTTCCGTTCAATGAACTGTGGCAGGCGCGTTTACATGCACTGAAGATCGCGAGTTGGCCAACCCGATCACGCCGCGAGCACCGCGTATGCCGTGGGCGGTAGATATAGGCCATA